>NW_008611443.1:42586-63980 GCF_000691845.1 Merops nubicus
AAACTCTACCAGGCATAACGGTGTACATGCTCTCGCTGCCCTCCCCCTCTGTAGTAAGATCATACTGATCAGTGAATAAAGCTTTAGGGATTAAAACAGTTGTAAGTTTCTTGTCAGATTTTGCCTCCATTGACTTTTTTGTGGGTTCTTTTGTTGAGTGGGCACCAAGATACACATTCTCTTTTGTTAGTGAAACTGAATCCCCTGTCCTGGGAAACTCTCTCTGAGAAGCTGGCCGCAAGCTATCTGTAGCTGTCATCATAGGACCCACTTCTATTTGTTCAGTCTGATTATCAGCATCATGTTTGTGTGCATCTCCTGTTTCAGTATCTTCCCATAAACCAGTGGAACTCTTAGCTACAGCTGTGCTATCCTGAAAAATTACAGAGGTCAAGAAAGCGTCCTCAATGCTTTCAGACCTACCTTGATCCTCGGACAATTCTGCTTCTGAGTAAGTGTGGTCCAGTTCCAAAGCTGCAGATGTGCTCTCTGTTAACCTAGGTGAAACATCATATTCAGTCCTTCCCAGTGTATCATAAGTGCTTATTTCGCCATCTGTCACAGTCTGAGGTAGAAGGGTGGTTAACTTAATATTCTCCATGAGCACCTCCAGTTCCCTTTTTTCCTCAGCCACATCAGTAGTCATTGCTGTATCTTCTTTAGTCTCTAAGGTTGTTTCCTCCAAAGCAGGAACCTCTGTTTTGGTGACAGCCGCTTCAGTAACCGAAGTCTCAAAAACAGGAGGTTTAGGAGTAACTTTAGCAGGCGACAACTTCACACTGTCAGTTTTCAGAGATGTAATCAGCTTAACAGTTGTAGGCTCTGATACGATCTTTTTACCTTAAAAAAGAAAAAAAAACTGTTAAGGAATCACTCAGTCAAAACACAAACAAATGTCACTTTAATTCAGTTTCAATTTCCACAACAAAATCTAAGTGCTGCACCGAAAATATAAAAGGATTTATATAGTTTAGTGTATAACAGAGCTTTGAATGACATTAACACATGACAAAGCTGCACAACATCTAACTTAGTCATGAAATGAGAAGAGTAGCATTATTCTTCATACTCTGTTTATACAATTACCCCAAGAAGTCCTCATATTGTACCAGTATTCATCAGACAGCTAAGTAACCGATTAGGGAATATAGAGGTTTATTTCATGATGTCATGAATGAGTGGTACTGCAAACCTGTGGGTTTTCTTCAAAGCTGACTGTAACAGAACTCAAATGTATAAAGGGAATGAAATACCACCTCGGTTTATTTTCAGCACACAATTACACACTGCAAAAAGGAACCCTCGCCGGAGTGAGAAGATGCTTAAGCAACAGGAGCAAACATGCCATCAGAAAATACTGTTTTACAACTGCACAAGAGCTGCTGCTCTGCTTTTAAATTATACTGAGAGAAATTTATTATGGGGAAAGGTGAGAAGAGTAAACCGTAAGACCATAAACTTAATACTATAATGATGTTGATCTTTGGAAAACACTTCAAAGATACACATCTGAAACTCCTTCACACACAAAAGTGCTTTTATGGGAGCACTGAACATGAAAAGGCAGAGTGCTGAACCCTCTGGATGATGGGAAGAGTGAGAGGATAGCTATCCTAGGTTTGCAAGAGATACAAAAAAAAAGGTCTTTCCAGAGAACTAGACTGTGATGTTTTAAAAACATCTTGCTGCCTTATGCATCATCCACTCCTTCTGCCCCAGATTTCCATTCTATCTGAGGAAAAAAAATGTGCTGACAACCATGACACTTCAAAGTTTGGTATCAGATTTTAAACTCCTGAAAAAGGTGAGCTTGTGCTCAGAAAATAGGATTTGTTCAGGAAAAGCTCAGGGTGGAAACATCTTCCCTTCTGCCAGTTCTTTCAGGTCAGTAATCTTCAGAAGGGCAAATGGAGCAGACAGGTGGAAGAGATGAATGTCTTAAATCAGTGCTGTTAATTGCCAAGTGTCTGAGCCTAATATGGATGCAAAGCTTTATATTAATGCAAGTAAAGTACAAAATACGGTCTTCAAATCATGATAATTATATGAAGAATGCATTAACAGGCTGTGTGTATGAGGACTAACTGCTTACCAGACAGACAAAACTACATATATAGCTTCTTGTAAAAGAAAATATTGCTCAACTTCTAATAGAGCAAAGAAATCTATTCTCCTCACATGCAAAAATCAAAACAGCTACAGTATTTTACAAGCCAAAGACTCATTATTATAGCTGTGAGTTAACAAAAGAGATCAGGGAACTTTACTCAAGGTAAGCTATGGATACCAGTTATCGGGAGAAAAAGTGAGTTCCAAGGATGGATTGTTACTGCCTGGCATATGGGGATGAAGATGTTTCACATGATGGTGCAGCCTCTGACTGACTCAAGACCTGCAAGAGCATTAGTATGGCCAAGAGGATGAAAAAAGAAAAGAGGGAAAAATTTAGAAAGACTCAAGCTCATCACGCGTTTGTGCAATGACAGTTTGTACTCAAGCACACACAGTATGTATGCACAAATCAGTTCTCTTCACACACCTATGCCTACTTAGATACCCTTTTAATATTTGTAGATATGAATTCTGCATGTGTAAGTTAGGGTCACACAAATATTCTTTTAGTCTCACACACACCAGGCTTTGAAAGTGTCACCTTTGCAAGAGACTTATTTGATTTACACTGAAGTAGACAGGCTTTTCAGTGGATGGCTGCTTAGAATATCTGAAAGAATAGGTTGATTCTTTTAGAGAAGAATGAAATTAAACAGAGTAGGGAAATGAGGAAAAAGAGCTGAAATTTCAGCTTTCTTGAATGAGAGGAGAAAAGGAAATTGGGGAGGGGTAAGAAATAAAACAGTCACTATGTTTAGAAGTGGTGGTATTCTCTGTCAGCAGAAAAAGGAATGGACTCTTTTCCCTACCATATGTTAAATCTGTTTGTGGTTTTACAAACAGGACTTAGCTACTTATAGGTGGATACATAGCGTACTTTTAGGTGGATGTTTTTTGCTTTTTTCAATGTGTATGTGTTTCAAGTGTGAGATTGTGTTCAAATAATCAACAATCAACAAATCTTTACAATTTTTTTCCCCCGTCTGTTTGCATGAGGATACTTTAAACCACAGATATTTAGTTCACAATTAGGGAGTGAAGAGTGAATACAAGTAAATTAGCACTGTCCTCCTGAGTAGTAATTGGTAATTATTAAATTTCTACCAAAGAATCCACCAAATTACCCTAACAGCTCTTTTTAATGTCAAAATGGAGAGAAGACAGCACAATCTTATGTTCTCCCTTCTAGCCACAGGATGAGTTTCCTTTACGCAGACTGAATTTCTTCGCAGCCAACATCAAGTACTCATTCAGTACAAATTCTCACAAAACTTTTCAGTGACTATCAAGATCACTGTTAAAAAGAACATTAAAACATAATACCCTCTAAGAAATGCAAACAAAATTGAGAGTATGAGAACAGATTTTAAAATCTTAAAGTTTTAATTGAGTTTATCAATAAATGGACAAATTTTCTCCTGCGGAAACTAACAGGGAGATGTGAGTGTCCAAAGAGTAGTTCTGAATAAAATCAACTACAAGTTGATTTTACTAAAGTTGATAAAACAACTTTATCATAAATATGTAACATTTTTCATACAGATCACTGGTGTCTGCAAACTTATTTGAGTTGATAAAAAAAACATGCCTCTTCAAGGAGAAATCTATTAATGTTGCCATTTGTTTTTTTTTCTGGAGGAAAAGGAAAAAATAAAACAAAGAGAAGGTTGCTTCTTTAATAGACTCAACATCAGTTTGAACTCTCGTCTGCTCCACCCAGCTGTTTTGCATTACTGTACTCCTTGCATCATGCAGGCAATATGCTATCTCCTTTGTCCTCCTTCTGATTCAAGACATGAGGCAAATTTTTCCTAATAAAGTTCATGAACATATTAGCAGCAAGGAAGTAAATTATCTCACCAACAGCTGCTCATATCAAAGACTATCCTGTCGGTTTTCAGTCCATTCCTTTTACATTGAACAACCTGCACGAAGCTGACTTTGGACAGAGTATATTACTTTGCACAGATAATATTTTTTCTACTCTCTGATTATTTATTTTATACTTTCCCTCTACAGCATTTCCTTCCACTTCTCACCCACCATTATTTAAATAAGAATTCAAAATTATGGATTAATATTAAAACTTAATATTTTTTCAAGGAAATCACACTGCACAATGTTAGACATGGTGTAACTTTGTGATTACCAAATAAGGATTCTGGCCTGTTCTGTGCTATTTAATATTTCCAGAATATCTGAGTGTACTCTCTTGGAGAAAAAAATGCTTAAAGATCACATATATTTTAATTTTTATATATATATTTTCCACGAAATTTTTAACTATTTGGCTAACTTGCAACACTTCAGCAGTTTCTCTGCACTAAGAAACATTATTTGTCTGTTTACCAGGTACTTAATAAGCTGGAAGAACACAGACCCTACAGATAAAGAAATTGGTTTGTGTCATTGCCAACGGCCAAAATAAAAAATTATGTCAGAGCAAAATCCAGGAAAAAACAGTGAATTGTTTCTGTAAATACTAGCCAAAATAAATTATTCCAAACTTTCAGTAATGTTGAGACAGTCAAAATTAATGGCTTGACACCTTCCAGCCTGTTTAGAGAATGATGCCTATGCAGAGAGGTAGGGTTACTTTTTTTTTTTTTTTTTTGGTATGTTAATTTGTTTACTGCTTTGTTAAGTTTGTTCCATGAGTCTGTCCCTTCCCTGCTACCAATCCTGGCAGACAGAGTGGTCTTGAATGTTCCCTTGGTTCAAAAAGTTATGCCAGCTGGAGCTAAAATTATTATCAGAACCTTCAAAACTGGACAAGACAAAGATTAAGAATAGGTTTAAAACTAAATAAATAAAGATGGTCTTCTGGGTAACAGCCTGAGCCAGAAACTTCCCATTGTTACATTGACTCAGTACCCACTCATTTATTTATTTCAGGAAGCAGAAAGGTGGACAGGGAATGTGAAGGTTTGTTCATTACGTATGAGGAGTGTGGTAGCACAAGGAGGATTCAAAATCTGACACTGCAGCTATAAGAGCTTCTCTATAACTCCACTTACCTATGCTGTATTTTGACATCAAAACATGAGCCAAATGTAATGAGGAAAATAATTTAGAGGACTAAATGCAGTATCCATTCCTAATTAAAAAGTGAAGTATCAAAAAAAAAAATAATGAGACACTTAAAAAAAAAATTTAAAAGTTATTAGTCTATCGTATTTTTAAGGAAAAATGCAAAAACATAATCATCTTCAGACCATTGCCCAACGTTCTTTTCTTCCAGCTAACAAAGGCAGCAGCTATATTAGCTCTGTGAACACAAAACACTCTTTAAGTGAAACCACTTGCTATTTCATAACTTCTAAAGTCGGACTTTTAAAGGGCAAAGGATATGCTAGATCCTGGTTTCCCTGCATGCAAGTGTAAGTTCTGTGAACAAATTACAACCTGTCAATCTATCCACAAAAGAACAAGAGCAAAAAAGCATTTATCTTTCCACATTATTTATAATAAAACTGTCAAAGAGGACAAAAAAATCAGTGAGCTTCTTTAGTCATCTCTTCCTAATGAAATCTGCATCCCAGCACCAAATAAAAGCAACGGTCTTTGCTTCCTGACCACAAAACCAATTGAATAACAAAGACAGTCAAGATTGTCACTGGGGTCAGGAAAAGACAGCAAAATTCTTGCTGCTTTGCTCTCCCCACCTGGTGTGAAAGGAGACAAATTACCCATGTGTCCCAAGAGCTGTAGCCAGTTCCCACAGCAGTGACCAAGGCTAATAAAGAGGAAAATCAATTTCTCTTTCCTGTATTTGAACACATAAATGGATGGTTCTTTTACTTCTTCACCCTGTTGCTCTTAATCCTGTCTTTGTTACCTGACCCATCCAGTGATGTGGGGGAACGACAGGAAAATGCCTTCAACTGTGTCTTCTTTCCTTTCCTGTTTCCCTCTGCCCACAGTGTTTGTGTTATGGGACCATTCCTAAGGAGCCCAGTTTTGAATCACTCAGATAAATTCAAGTTCTCCTGCTCTGCCAAAAGTAGAGTCTCACCCTGAAGCTCCACTTCCTGAGGCTGCAAACAGATATATTGCTCAGACTATAAATCGGGTTCACTCTGTTCATACTTTACACAGCATTTAAAAGGTCTCAGGGTAAGGTACCAGAACAGGACTGTCCGAAGGGGACTGAGGTCTTCTTGCTGCTTTCAGCATGGTCTGACTAACTTCTCAAGTTTCCTTCCCGAAGCAGAGTGGTGTATGAAGCATGCTGTAAGCTGTTAAGCATGCACAGCCTCTGTGATGCTTGCCTGTCGCTATAAACCCAGCACAGAGCTTCAGGGGTTTATTCCTCCTGCACCTGGTCCAGGATATTACTGGAGATCTCAGCAGCTATGTAAGTCTTGATAAACTGCATATCTGACAGAAGCACAAAGATCTATCTTCTTAGCAAAATAATGAAAGCTAGAGAAATGCTATCTGGTGTTAGCTGGCTTGGTAAAGCAGCTTAAGCCCTCTGCATAGCTTCACCTTCACTGAGGGGAAAGGAAGCACAAGCAGAGCCAACAGCCTTGTATGCACTCTGGCCAGTGCCACGACCTTGAGATGCTTGCCTGCTCAAAGGCATTCTACCCATTCTGATACTGGACTGTGAAATGGTGAAGGACAATGATTTTATTATGTTCAGCACTCCATTGTGTTTCATCTGAGGTAAACTTTTTTTTTGTTCTCTTTCTTCAGATTGCCAATTTTGGTCCCTGGATGTCACCACACCCTCTTGTCTTCAGTATTCTGTGATCACTCCCAAACTGATCAAAAGTCTACAGATTTCTTGTAATACAGTCCCTGACATCAGGCTGGAAATAATTCCCTCATCCAGGAAATAGCTGGGACGTGTAGCTACCAACGGTTGCTGTGGAGAAGGACAGAAATGCCTAGTTATTCAAAGTTTTTCAAACTAAGTCACATGCAGCAAAAGGGAAGACAACATTTCTTCTGCCAGCTTTTGCACTATGCCTAAAAATCTTATCCTTTCTGCTCCTGCACAAGTACAGTACAGTTGGTGTTTTCTGAGCCTTAGCCTGCAATCACGGTGTCTGATGCTGTAGGACCTCCCAAAGAAGGTTTTTTTTTCTCTTTCCTTGTTCTGAAGTCGTCCATAGAAGAATGCTCCCTGCAAGTCACCTTGCATTACCAAACACCCCTGTCCCATTGAAACACTCCTACTTGAACTGACAAGAAACAGAGGATTTTTCTGGAGAAGTTTTGGAGTGGGGCAGGGGAAAGGTTTGCAGAGAGACACATTCTCCACTTCCATTTCACATGTCCTGCTACATACTACAAAGGTTGATGCTTGCTATACTTCCTCTATTAAATTCTTCTCTAATTTTGAGTTTTAGATGGATGAAGCATCAAAGAAAGAGGCCTTCAGTCACAAGCAGTGGTTAACTTGTTGATGGGGATGCACTGAAACCATCAAAACAATGGGGACTCCATTCATGATAAACGTATACAGCAACGCTGTCTTAGAACTGGAATTTTCTAATCTCCAGCTAAAATGAAATCATAATGCCAAATCAAAGTGGCATGTCCAAAAGGAAAAAAATTAAAAAATAAAAGGTGTGTGAAACAAAATCAAAATGAAAGAGCATGTCTAAAAAAAAAACGGTCAACACATGTTTTGAGTCAAGCAAAAAATGTTTTGCTGAAAGGTTTGCCAAAATCAATACAGGTCTATGAAAGAATTCAGTTTTAGTAAGTCAGTAATTCTCAGCAAAAACAGCGCAGATTTGGGCTTCAGAAATTCAGTGACCTTAGTGTATGAAATTCAGCTCCATTTTGTTGCAGGTGTGTAAGACAAAAACAGTAAACATTTGGATTAAGGCATTTTTGGAGTACAGTGCAATTTATTCTCTGGATGCCATAGTATAAAATGCCCCATCCAAAGTCAGTTGAAGTTTGTGGCAATCTTCTCACAAAATTCAGTGAACTAGATCAGGCAAAACTGGGGTCTGACAGATGGAATTAAATAAATAACCCTGCAGCCCTATGCAAGAACTAGGTATTAAATAGGAACCCGTTAAAAATAAAATCTTTTTTCCTCATACAATGTTTTATTCTCTTATTAGCATAAGTGTTCAGCAACCATAGTTTTAACTTTGTTTTTTTTTAATTGCAAATATGTTAATATGTTGTATGTCCTATATGTTAACACTCAAAAAATGTTTCCTCTGAAGATGGCCTCCAAGGAGCTTCAAGCACTAAGTCATGTGTCTAACCTGAAACTTTTTCAAGCCCTGTCAGACACAGAATTAGGTACTTCTCAGAAAAAAAAAGAACTAAAAAGTCTGGTGAAAGTCTTGGAAGGATGAGATGAAACACATGGATAATGTTTCAGAAACTCAGAGCCATGTGGTTTCTGTAGGGAGAAAACCATTTGCGATCAAAGTGAAGTTGTTTTGTTTTGTTTTGCTTTAATGAGATTTTTAGATTTTAAATCATGTATTATTAGTCTGGGCCATTCTTGTTTTCATCAAGTCAAGACACTTTGTACAATGTAATTTTGTAACCAGAACACTGCTGAAGTTAAAATCCTGAACTTAAGTTAAAAGTTGTCCAACTTGGCCATTTTATTGAAACTAGCGTGCATTATTTTTAATTCAAATTTACTGCTTGGGTAACTGTTTTTCATGTATTTTAATAAATAGGATTCCTTTTTAAAAGTAAGCAAAATACCCAAAATATGGATTAAGTTTTCTTTTAACTACAATTTAAAATTAATATTTTGAGATTTTCAACTAGAGACTATTAATCACAGGATAGGAGCAAAGACTTCAGCAGGGCTGAAGGAAGAAATATCCCCTTTCTCAAATACAGGAATTTTCTTTGTAGTGACTAAAAAAGATGCCTGCTTTGCCACAAATCTATTGCTTCAAACTATGTGTAAATTCAAGCCCTGGATTCATCCTTTGTGGCATTTGTTTTGGTTTCCTTATTCAGGGAATGTAGTGTTACTCAGCATGAGTAAAAGCAGCAGACACAGATCTTTCATCGTTGCCATTTCACTTCCAATTAAACGTGCAACGTGTGGCTGCTACCCTCGGAGCAGAGTCAATGGGAACTTTGCTAGGTGTCACAGAGGAGGCAGAGGAAACTTTATGGGGATGCTGTAAAAAAACAGAGATCACCACATGAACATCTGTGCTTGCAGACCTTAGGCGCTGGCGCTACCTGGGTAGCTGGCCTGATCCTGGCCTGTTCACAGAGGCAGTCTCTGTTTTCCCCTTGAGCTGACAAAGATCTCATAAATACATGTAACAACAACTCTTTTTTCTTCTTTTTCAGCAACAGAGTCTTTTGCTAGTGTGACTGTGTATTCAGGCAAGGGGGGAAACATCACAATGTAATGTGAGACATGGCGAGCACAGTAAGAACGAGAAACGTGGGACTGGAGTTACATAGAGAGTCAAGGTCTTGGCTCGGGCAGTTTTGTTGTCTGGCACAGTGGGAACTGTAAAAGCTTCATACTGAGCTAAAAGTACTCAAAACTTGGGGACAGTGGATTTCATGTGATGGACTACTACACTGAAACAGAAATAACATGAATTTTGGAAGAAACTTCCACGTAAAAAATTATTTGAGACTTGAACTTAAATTCAAACCTCCTGCTGTACTATAGGGCCATTTTTTTCTTCCTCTCCCTTTTTTTGCCCCAGAAAAGGACTGGCTCAAACAGCAGTGAGAGACTCACTACAGCCACTGCTTCAGGCAGCTGCTTTACCTGTGAAAGGCCAAGATGTTGGGCAATGAGTCCTGTTACTCACCAATGGCATAAATCTTTTAGCAAAAGCAATGAATAGTTACAGCTGGCTCCTGTGAGATCCCAAGCACCTTCTGAAAAGGTGAGAGAGCTTTCAGTAACTTCTGAAATATGTGGCAGACAGGCACCCTGAAGGAGGGTATTCAGCATTACACTCCTGTACTTTCCTACATAAACCCAGATGTATTTGGCAAAACCTAAGTCATCTAGGCTGCAGCATTTAATTAATTCTTATGTAATGCTGATATCAATTAAAATTGCTAGAGAGCACCTCACTGTCTATCAACCTGTGTTGGTTCTGTTTAGTTGGGTTTTTTTCCTGTAAAAGGGTGGATAGTCATAGACTGTCTAATTCCTTTCTCTGTGTATCAAGGGGAAGAGTTTGCAGGAAAAGCAGTTCTGTAAAAGGCAACAACTCAGTACTTATCACATTTTTAGAGCAAATGGTATGTCACTAGAATTTGTCAATTAAAACTTACAGAAAAAAAAATGTTGAAAAGGCACACAGTGTTTGAAAGCAGTGGGATTCACACAAACAAAAAGTTGGAAATGTGCCTTTAACGTCTAAGCTGGAAAGATCTGCAGCTATAGTTTGTTCATCATCCACAAAAATGAGGATAGTAAAGGCTGCACGTTTCCAGTAGTTCTGACCTGCAGTCACAGGACTGAGTCCAAAAACCCTAGATATTTGTAGTTAATTATTAAGTTCTGAACTTTTAACTCAACCCAAGTAGCCTTTCCACATTAATGTCAATTGTGCTATTTGAAATCACAGGAACTTCCTTGAACAGATAGGCTTGCAGGAAAACTGTTGAGGAGTCCAACCTCTCCATGCTGCTGAGGAGGATGCCTGTCTCAGGGAAGAAGGATGTTCAGCTGGGAAGAAGCACTCTGATCTCTCAGATGTCATGCATCTAAGTGATGGGATCCTTTCTTAACAGACACCTGTGATATTTGAAAGGGTTACACAGAAACTTACATGTTGCACACCATGAGATGCATGAATGGGTTTCTGGAGGTGTAGGGAAATGACAGAAAGAAATGTAGGAGTGATGTTCTGGAGGAGGCCAGGTAGATGAGACCAAGACCTCAATGATGGTTGTGTGTGGAGCACTGCCAGTTTCAGGAAGGCCAGGCAGAGAGGTAGGGATCTGGAACTGATGCACAGGTGAGAAGATAAAGGGAAGAGAAACACAGATACACTCAACGCTGATGAACCTTTTGGGACAAAAGGATCTTATGAAAGGATAGGATGGAGCTGGGCTGCTGTGACTGAAGATCGATGAGTCTAGAGAAGAATATTTAACCCCAAAGCCAAAGTAAAGCTGACAGGTGTGGAGAAGATCTGCTTTAAACTGATGTAGTTTACCAGATGAATGTGTCAAATGCTTGATGTGCCTTTGAAAATACCAGGCTTGATGTGCCTTTGAAAATACCAGGAGGGAAACAAGCAGCAGTTAAAAAGGCAATTTAGAGCATCCATAGAAATAGCTGACTGGCACATGAAACATTGAACAAGTGTGAGGAGAACTTACTTAGAGTTGCTTCAGAAACCTAAAAAAAATGACAGGACAAAATGCCCAGAATCCAGATATGACCCAAAAATTATCAGAATCTCAGAGAGGTGAAAAATTCCAATCTTGCATGCAGTCTGTAAGTAGCCTCTCTTATTGGCATCACTGGAGACAGAATACTGAGTTAGAAACAATCGTTCACCTCATCAAGTAGGATGTTTCTTCTGCTCTTATGTTCATTGGCATGACACACAGATACCAGGGTGCACTCAGGCACCTACATGTGTAGCACCCACAGAGTCAGAGTGACTGTGGCTGCAGTGCATCACTCTATGTAAGAACACTACTCAGGCTGAAATCTTACCATTAAAACCTTATCACTGTCTGCCAATATTGCTTTAAGACATTCAATCTGGTTTGTTTTTTCCTCTCTTTTTTGTAAAGCCATAGTCATAAAACATTTTTTAAAAAAAAATAAACTGGAACAAAACACACAATAAGGACAACGCTTTTCAGGGTTAGCATGGTGAGCACACTGAAAATTGTAACTGAAAAAACAAAAAAGCTTACGTTCATAGCAGTAGGCATCAAACTTGCTATCTGGGTAAGGAAAGCCTGTTTGGTTCTCATAGCGATACAGGGTTCTCACCCCAAGTAAACCTCCACCACACTGGGGCCGTGCCACGGAGGCCGGGTAGCGGACGCTGCCGTCCGCCAGCCAGCCGTAGTCGCACTGGTCGAAGCCGCGCCTCCAGGCGACGTACATGTTCCCCACAGAGGCCAGGACCCCGTCCCGCTGCCGACACAGCTCCTGGGCTTCCTCGAAGGTGAGCTTCTCGGGGACTGTGACGTGGACCACTTCATCTGCAGGAAGAACACGAAGATAACAAAGGCTGAACATCGCATTCCACCCTCAAGGCAGCTTAGCTCCCCTCTTCCAGTCAGTGGCCAGGAAGGCTGAGGTTTTGTTCCGAAATCTATCTGAGTAGTTGCTTGCTCAAAAAGAAATCAGGTAGTTGGAAAATCGAATGTGCCAGATTTGAATATGAAAATGAACTTTCACAAAGCATTTGTATGCAAACTTCATGCCTTGAAGTACACTGTGGCTGGAAACTGAGTCCCTCCCTCAGTCTCTAGGCAGAGGCAACAGCAGCCGTGAAGCTCCTCTGTGACCTCTGTTTGAGTAGACTTTACAGCTCAAGTGCTCTAATTAAATCCAGTCCAACAGAATTTACTTTCTCAGTAAAACAAACCTTCTACATCTGCAAGCCTCTCACCTGACCTTTTTAGTCATCACTAGATTTTCACTTGAAACACACAAAAAAAAATCAGATGCTGTTCACTGGCTGCTCCACAGCAGCTTCTAACATCATATTTCCATCATTCACCTGAAATCAACATGTTCATCTGTAGAAAACAGTTCAAATTCTATATGTTTGTTACAAGAAAGCAATTCTCTTCCTCAGCCACAGCAGGCCAAAACACCACAGTCACTGTTGCTGGAAAGCTTTGCTTATTCATATTGAACACACAATCTGTCTTACCTCTGCAGTCATCTCAAAGCAACCTAGCAAATGGCAGACAGAAACTACATTACCTCAAGCAGTTTCTTTCACATCAATATTATGCTTGTTTCAGGCTAGAAAGGAACGCAGGTGTGAAGTGAGGCAAAGTGCCAATTCTCTTTTTCCTCCTAGGTAGAAACTCTGTTTTGTTATTACAGCTGTATCAATTACAATATCAATTCCATAGTGTGAGTTTCTTTGTACACGTTGTTGGGAGTTTCTAACCTAGAGGTAAAGGGATGGAGCATGTCTATTGGAGAGGGTCAGAAAAGGAAAGCAAAGAATCATTTATTCCCACAATCACCAGAATGTTTCATTCAGCTCTTCAGACCACACAGCAGATGTACTTTTTTATTAAACAGTTCTGCAGAAAATAACTTTTTCTGCATCTAGGGGCAGACCTGGAATTATAGCCAATACTATCCCCCCGCACCCTCCAAACTGCAATATCATGAAATTAAGCAAAGGAAGACTTCTCCAGAGCAGTCCCCTCTCCTCTGAGGACTATTCCCTAATCCTCTCACAGAACAGCCTTGACATATACAAAAACTAGTAGCTAAAATGATTGCAATTAAGTCATAGAATCATAGAATCATAGAGTCATAGGGGTTGGAAGGGACCTCGAGAGATCATCTAGTCCAACCCCCCTGTCAGAGCAGGGTCACCTAGAGTACATCACACAGGAAGGTGTCCAGGTGGGTTTTGAATGACTCCAGTGAAGGAGACTCCACAACCTCTCTGGGCAGCCTGTTCCAGTGCTCCGTCACCCTCACAGTGAAAAAATTTTTCCTGAGTGAAAAAATTTTTCCTGAATATAAGGTATTAGACAAGTTAGACAAGAAAATGACACAGGTAAGAAAAACAATGCACTTTAATGGCTTCTAGAAACAGATATGATGGGGATCAAACACCAAATAAAGTCAAACAAACCCACAACATTCCTCCTGGGAGAAACTTATTGAATACACAAGAAAACGGGTAAGCAGTGCAAGGCAAATAGCAAAGCAATTTCTTCATCGACTGATCTGGATCAATGCCTCCAAATGGAGCTTGTGCATGGTATCATTAGTTTGGGGTATTTGCTCCTCTTAGCTCTCATCTGCACTCTGTTAAAGCAAAGAAACCTAGTTAGCAGTTATGTCGTGCTCCAACTTCAAATGAAGGGTTCAGTCACTACTTCTGTAAGAGAGTTCACTTTGCAGAGGACTTACTTGTCCAAGCTGCACAAGAGCATTTCTATATGGAAATCTGCCTTAAATTTACCTTGGAATATGCTTATATATGCAATATTAATAATATGCACGTTTAAAAGATGGGTGGCATATCTTTCTTTGTATTGAATCTCTTCTACTGGTGCCACAGGTATGTTTTTTGTTCATCTCTTCAAGTCACCTGCTGTCATACAGATACTATCTTTGTAAAAGGGCATTTTACCAAAAGATAAAAAAAGCCGGTGTGTTTAAGGAGAAATGCATCATAACCAGAACAGTTCAATAAATGAAGTCCAAAGTCACATTCTTTGCTATTTGACATAGTAAAGAATTTGAGATGATAAATTCATGAAGACAAAAAGGTGGCAGACGAATCAGCAAAGTGCCCTTAGTGTCATTCCATCGTACACCAAGTAAATACTCATTTATTTCACAAATGCTAGTGATAAGATAAAGGGTACAGAGGTGTTAACCAGAGCAACTGCAAGCTGCCATGTTTTAAAGTGTAGTTTTGTGTGATTCCAGAATTCTTATTTTAAAAAATCCAGTAAAGTGCAAAAGTCAGATTCCAAATAACATTTACTCTAGAGATATGACTCAAAAATTTGTCTGTTCAATTTGAAAGGAAATTAAAATTCTGCATGGTAAGTGTGTGCTTAATGTGCATAATAAGTGTTGGAATGAAATGTGAAAATCAAAGCAAGAGTTTCATAAAGGCCTTGCATGTCTGTAATCTTCCAAAACCACCTTACAAAAAAAAAAAATTTTGTTTTCTGTTGAGCACTTGGGAAGAAAACAGTGTTCAAAACACCTCTTCAGAGGAATGGCAGTTTGATTCATAGCATCTCTATATTACGTGATGAGAGCTCGCACAAGCTTTCCGGCACTTCTCACCTGGAGCAGACTGTTGACTTCATGCACTGCAAAGTCAGCACCTCGGGGATGTGGTGACCCACATGGCACAGAGGCAACTGACCTGGACCTACTGCTGCTCATGTGTAGCAAGTGCCACCACTTGGAACGTGCAGGGATGACATTTTGCTACCCATGTTGCCTCTGACATCATTAGTGCTGAGACATTTGCTCACCACCAGTCTCCTTGGTCAGAAAGAGAGGACTACCAAAATATTTTGGGTATGTGTTCTGGAAATGCTACTTATTAATCCCCACAGAAACATGGAAATTCAGTTTGTTGTATGTGAAAAAGGTGCTAGTCCTACTTCACTGTCAACATGGTTTTTTACTCTTATAGTAAGAGCCTGGGTTGGAAACCACACTGCTCCTCAGTCAGCCTACACAAAGGCTGGGCAATAGAGCAGGAAACACAGAATAAGGTTTGTGAGGAAAGGTGCCCATCACTGGAGGAAGAACAGTGAGAAGTTCTAGGAACTTCCTCTTGCACCACTAAGCCCTTAGGGAAAAATTGTACCATGAAGCTCAGGGGCTGTTGAGCTATTTCATGGACTCAACCTCAAAACTGACAGAGGCTTCCAAGAGGCCATGGAAAAAGGACCTGTACTCCAGTCCTGACTTCCAGCATGTCAATCAGTGTAGCTGAAGCATGCTGACTATTTCAAAGTACCAAATAGAAAAGAATTTGACCCTTACATAAGAACTCCCTCTAAAATGAAAAAAGAAGGGGGGGGCATGGAGAAAGTGAAACTAATAAAATTTATTTAATCCATAAAGTCTCTAAAATTGACTACTATTTTTGGAAGCAAAACAGGTTCCATAGTTAGCAGGAGGTTTCATCCTGTTACACTCTATCTTTATTGCAATGTTTGAAAGACCTCAATTTCCCAGCCAAAACACTGAAAATAAGGAAATTAAGAGAGAAAATTTTTCTGGTAGGTAAACAAATGACATAGCCACCAACACCAAAGCAGAGCAGACTCAATTTTGTGTGTTAAAAGTCATAGGCAATGTTTTTATAGCTGGAGTACACTTGGAGTAGCTTAGCAATATTACACATGCAAAGCCCCGGGCTTAAAGCAGCAGATGAGGGGAAAGTCGTTCTACAGTACCACAGGGTGAACTGGAGACCGTGACAATGTTTAGACTGCAGACAATATGTAGTGTATATTATTGCTGGCTCCTGTTTAAAACCAAGCTTCAGGCTGATCTTTCAGCCTCAGTGGTCAGAGCACTTGAAGAATCCCCAGGATTTTCCTGTTACACGTGTTTGTTTTGCTTAGTTAAAACAGACACCTGATGAAAGTCATGCTTTTTCCCCTCTTTTTTTTCAGATACATCAAGCCAGATGAAGCAGCCAGGTTTTTCTCTTGAAGACAAAAGCTGATTCACTACTACCCCCAAGGAAAAAGCTTAAGATCTACAGACTTATCAGCTGGTTTTATAGCAAGCTTCATTCCTTTGAAGGTTAATTCACTTATTCTCTCTCATGAGGAGAAGAGCTGGGCATGTTTGTAGATGTGAATTTCATGAATCACACATCTTAAAAGCAAGCACAGGAATAAAAGCAGGCTAGAACCATAGCCAGGGGTCAACACACAACATGTATTGACTAGGTTAGAGGTAATGAATCTAGATGTAAGCCCTCCAGCACAGACTTCACCAGTAATTTATTTTTCCATAGATGAAACCGTAGTTCAAGGGACTGGTGAGCTGCAACTTCCTAGAGAACATCTTTGAGTCTGACTATGTGGATGGAACTATTCTCCCAGCACAGAGCACCATCTACTCATCTTCACATACCTTCACCCACTGTGCTGAACGAAATGAGCTACAAGTCATTTGCACCTGGCAGATGAAGGAATCACATGCAGGTCGATGACAAAAGTTTACAGGAACCTGAAGGATTCTCACAAACTGCAAAGGAGCTGCAAGTCCCTTACTGAATGCTTTTGACACACCTGGTAACACACCAACTGCTGTGGATAGTCACTGATCAACCAGCTGTGCAATGTCCTTGTTATTATTCAGTCCATGTGAGGCAATGACAAATACTAAGGAGATACTTATATTCAGTTGTAATATTTTTAGTCCTCTTCCCCCGTTTTGCTCTCAGCAGAATAACAGGAGCCTTCTTTACTACTGCCTCTGAATCTGGCAGCTCTCCTTTTCTGAGCATAATGAGTCTGTGCTGAACTCTAGACCTGTTCATTAGTTGTTTCTGAACAATGGTGGACACTCACTACGCAAAGAATCCCTCATGGGGATGTTAGAGCTCCAGGGTTCTATGGCTACAGTTGCAGGTCAGGGTGCCCTGAGTCAGGTAAGAAAGTTAGCTAGAAGTGTCAAAATACTACCTTTTCTGATGTTATGTGGAACATTCTAAGGAGATTTCCCCACCTGCAGCTGTAACTCGCTGCTACTGCTCCTCATAAACATTTGGTCACCGCCACAATTTTGGCAGTTCAAAGCTCAGGCAGTCATGAGACTGCCATCGTGACTTTCTTTTCTTAAGAAACTCGGAATCTGTCCAAATCTTCATTTCTAGAACACAATCAAGCATGCAAAGAGGCTACTGTGGCTACTTTGTGGACTAAAGCATTTACCATTCCATCTTAAGGACCACATGGCCCAGGAATTTCACATTCCTCCTCCTCTCTTTCTCTCTTTGGCCACAAGCCCCATGCCAAAAGGCAGCAGCAGTCACCAACAGGACTGTTGGACTGCTCTTACCCCCAGGAGGGAAGAGACACTGCCCATGCCTATCCCTCCTCTCCACACACGCGTGAAGACAACAGAGACCACTACGCTCTTCTCAAATACTCTGGAAAAAAAACCATACAACTACATTTGGGCCTAGACTGAACTGAAAAGGTTCACCTGTCTCCTCTGTATGCAGTGGGCTTGGATGCTACATACAGTTATTAACAGCTAGAGTTTATTAATCCAGCTCATGCTCCAGCCTTCCCCCTCTGCACCAAACTTCACAGACAGGACACCTCGTCTCAGCTGCAGCTCTCTTCCTCCACACTGCCACTGTTAAGGGCTGGTTCTCTGACACACCAGACTAATACAGAGGTATCCTGAACAAGGTCACAGTTTTCTGTAGAACACTCTGGAGCTGGAAAACCACAACGACCTCAGCAGCCAGGTTGAACCTTGAAGCAGAAGGCTAGGCGAGCTGGAGAAGCCTTTTTCTCTTGCGCGTTAGAACAAGTTAGTTGACTCCTTTTGATACACATCAGTAAAGATTTAATTAAAATCTCCGAAATGTCTTAAGCCTATTCTATGCAAAACCATGGGCTGAACAGGATTCCACTGCATTCAACGAGACCGGAAGTGTGCAATTTTCCCATGGGCTGGCCCTCAAGTGTGGCAACGGCTGCACCCTTAGAGAGCTCTGCCGTAGCTGCAGAGTGTCGCTGGCTTTTACTGATACAGAGGGGGAAAGTGAACTTTGTATTCTGTAGAAGTCTTTCTTGTGTGCTTTACTTTTGCAATAACCACTCAGACATCAGGATTTTCAGATCACCCCAAAGATGAGCTTTATCATGTTATGAGCTCAAACACAATGTCATGCATAAAGCTCACCGTGGTATTATTTCTGTTTTGGTTTACTCTATTTGGGCTCTGTACCCCTTTTGAGAACTCTTGGACCCATGACCCTGCACTAGGTAAACAATATAAGGCTGGTGAAATGTCCAATATAAGCTACTGCAAAGGCTGTGACTCTACCACAGGCCCTGCTCTAAGAAGAAAAGACCCTTTTCTCTGTGTCCCTGTTTCAAAGTCCAACCTAACTCTTGCTCCAGAATCAGAATGGACTCCATAGATCTTCTACTGCCCAAAGCTCAAAAGACACTTCTCACCTGAAGCTGTCTTTTCGACCATGACTACTTTAATTATTACTATGCTCACAGAAATTTCCATGACTATAGCAAAACTGTATGAGACTAGGTGGAAAGTATTTAAAGGACATCTGGTTTTGTTTTTCCTTCTTCTTCCTTGCACTCACTGTAGGGGGGGAAATGGCGCATGGAAGGGAGACTGTATACTCTTCCCCACAGCCACCCCAAAATAACTTTCTTAGCATGAGTCCCCATCTGCATGTTACACACTCTTTTTAGACATATATGGTTTCTAACTGGCTTTGGTGAGAAGACAATGCTGTATGGAGCAGTTTGTGCTTTGGCTCTGCACCATGCACACACAGCCCCTCACTTCACCCGTGGGCTCTCGCGAGCAGATCCCACTTGTCTGTTTCTGACACCACAGCACTATCAAATCAGTCAGACCTGTGCTTATCTGAAGGCAGAATGGAAGCCCTGCTTTCCCCATCACCCGCTGCCATTCAAGGGATTATTCCAGAGAAGGCGCTGGTGCAGACACCACTTCAGCTGCAGGTGTTAAGGGAACCTCAGAGTTATATCCAGACCTTTACATATCAATTACTTTAAACTGTTCATCAGTAAATCATCCCCTGCAGTTAAACATATCCTACACTGAAATATATGATGAAATACAAGGAATGTAAATCAGTTTGTAATAAGAGACCATGTCCAGTACCTACTTAATAATATTTTGACTCCAAGTTCTTATTTTTCTCACTAGGATTTAAGAAATTCAAAATCCTTCCTGTAATTCTTCTGTGTGTTTTAGCAAAACTCAAAATATTCAATTTATAAATCTTCAGTCTTTAATCTGTCTGGTTTTCCTCAGTACGAGGAAATGGTAAGAGTTAGCCTAGACAACTGGTTTTAATTTAAGCAAATAGCTTGTGTTTCAAGGAGAAATCCATGTCTCTGGCTAACTGTGATTTCACATGGCCAGAAAGGAAGAAAATTGAAATGGTGTTGCTCCTACGAATCCTTTGTGCAAATACCCAAATTAGTACTGTAAATTCAATACACATTTAAAATGTATTGCAAGAATTCCTACCACCATTTATGGCCTTCTGGGGTAACATGCTACTGGCAGCCAAAAGACCAATAACTGTTCAATGACTTCCATGGTGACATTCTCATTACGGCCCAGATTTTGATATCATTAATCAAGCATCCATTATCCATTATTCCATGAATGGTCATCCCACTGACACAGGCTCTCCAAATAAGGGCCTATCTAGTGCAAGGAAGTCTAACAGATTTGGCATTGAATCAGAATAGGCTGTGCAGATATGAACTTTCAAATTCACATGGAAAAAATCATATTTAAACAGTTCTGCAGCATACTGAGTACCATGAATGTCCTTTGTTATTAATGAAGTGTTGAGAGCACTCATTACAAAAGAAAGGTGATATTTTGCAGAATCAGCCTTTGGTGGGCAGGGCAATCAGAAATTTGGTGTAACCTTAAATCTTCAACTGTAAATCTTCTACCAATTTACGGTTTTATTACAATATGGCAAATACAACACAGAATCTAGTTGACTGCTGTGTTCAGTTTCCAGTGACTTCCCTTGACATTTCAGCTAACTTTCTGTGGATGAGTGGTTCCAAAGTGTAATCTCATTGATGTTAGGTAACTTCAAACGAGCTCTGCATTTGAAACTAACCTTTGTTCTTACAGAAACTACTTTTGTTACACAGACAAAGCCATCTTGGCTCCTTAGCCCCATCTTAAAAAGAAATTCTGGCTCAGAGACTCAGTTTCTGTGAAGGCACTGAGGAATAATTTATCCTGCAGGATACTGTGATGTGGTACTGTGTTTTCCTAACATGCATCTGTTTCTCTTCATCCAAGCAGAATAAATTAACTCCTCTGCATGTCAGTATAACATGCCTATACCATGCTTATACCCTATATCCATAAAACCATCACTCCTGACTTGTAGAAGTTATTTGCAGCCTCTAGTTAATTTGAAAACTTCTGGGAAAATTTTAAAAAAAACAACCAAACAAACAAGAAAAAACACAGGGGAGAAACTATGTTTGGTTAACTATTATAATAATCTAGAATAATCAAGAAATCTAACAATATAATTAGAAAACAAAAAAAAATTCCTGTATATCTCATTCACAGCAGTCACCTTCCTGCTACATAAGCAGCCTAAGGATGAGTTTTCCTGTGTGCTCAGTGCTGACCTGACTCTGATTTCTTGAAGCCAGTGTAAAGCTGTGAAGGGAATTCTCCTGCCTTCTCAGTCCAGCTGACTACCACAGTAAATTGCTTCTAGGGGCAATGCCGTCATCTATTAACATAACAAAACACACAGCTCTCATTTATCACACCCCTTCATCTCACAGCCTCTTCAGTGCAAAAAGGAAAAAAAAAAAAGAATATAATATATGCCAGCCTAAC
>NW_008611443.1:64002-71508 GCF_000691845.1 Merops nubicus
GATTCTAGAACATTTTTATGAAAGTATATTCTGAGAATCTTTTAGCTAAAGGCTAAGTCAAAAATATTTTGCCTTTGGAAAGGACAGTAATTAAACTTGCAGGCATCTCTGCCTCCTGCAGAGTTTCATTCTGAACCTGTGACCATCTCTGTGAGCATTCTGTTACCATACAATGGGCTTTGTAGCAGCCTTGGAGAGTTTCAATGGATCCCAGAGGTGAAGTGGTCAATCACAGCCTTCAAGTCAGACCTACAAGCCCTTGTAGGTCTTGTCCTTGTAGGTCTTTAACCCTTGTACCAGGCTATGGAGTTGTTAAGATAAAGGCTAAAACCATGCATTTGCTTTAATCAGTTTTCCACAGGAAGATACTATGCAAGGAAGAAGGTGAAGTGAATGTGCTTCTTGTTATCTGGTTGATAAAACAGGTCTCCCTAATATCCTGGGGTAGCTTGTTTCTTGCATGCTGAAGGTTTCATATCCAAGCAGATCACATTATGATATGTAGCCAACAGGCCACAAAGACATGCATATGTTTACACAGATCATCACCTACAACAATAGGCCAGCAGCTCATAAATCTTGATAAATTAAATTCTGTAACAAAGAATCATCAATTCATGCCTGTGAGATACTGAAAACCTACACATACACATCTTAATCAAAGAAGACTGCACAGCCACTGTAACTTCTCTGAACCTCATGGTTATGAGCACAGAACATTAGCCTCAGTGAAACTGGCTTCGGCTTTGACTTTTTAAAAATTCTTATTTTCAAAAGGTCAGTGAGAATATTTGACCCTGAGAACCTGCTGGCTCACATGCATCCGGGAGAACCTTCTCCCTATTAGCTACGCTTCTCTCTTCTTAAGAGGGAAAGGAACAAGGCATTGCTCTTTGTCCCAGAAATGATACAGATTAGTCAAAAATTGGGTTTTTTTCTGTAAACTAGAAAAGAACTAAATTGAATTTGAAAGCCTTGGTTCAGAGACGATTCAGAATTCAGTCCCACCAAGGACTGATAGAGGGTCCATGTTACAAACTCCAGGTGATCAGATGTGCTGCTCGCTGACAGATATGGATGCAACAAGTAAAATTAATGCTGAGCACTAACAAAATTCTGTCCCTTGATTTTCAGGGTTCCCAGTTTGAGTTTTTGCAAGACTTTCTGTTGATTTCATTTTATAACTGTCCAAGGTGAACATATTAAAAGAGAAAAAAGCCTGCTGATTTCAGTGACTAAAGTCTCTAGAGGTCATCAGCAGGAGAAAACTTCGCATGTTCTAATAACATATTCTGCTCTAAGACAGAATTCAAACAGACACTGAGCACCTTAATTTTGCAACTACTCGTTAAAAATAACATGTAGACATCCAAAGGCAAGTTTGCTCAGAGCCATAGCTGATTTATTGTTCTGATGACTTCATGAGCACTAAACTAAAAGCGTATCAGTCAAGGATCAGCCCAAAAGTTATTTAACTATGAATTATAAGTATTTTTTTTTTAGAAAGGAACAGTGAAACTGGTATGGAACAAAAAACTGTCAAGACAGAAGCAGTGTGACACACTTAGACCACTGCAATAAATGGAAAACGTACTTTGGTTGTGGTTGCAAAGTATTTCTGTACCACAGTGAAGCTCCCATGTGCATAACCAGCACAAAGCCAAAAAAAATAGGCTACAGGACAGGAAAGGCTATTTTTGCATTTATATTTTAAGTATACGTATTTAACTAGTCACAGTAATGTCTAAGCATAAGGATATTTGGTGTCTGGAACACATCTGTAGGCCCACTGGAAGGATATAGTTAAATTCACTTCCAGAAGAGAGACTGTAAGAAAATGTTACAACATCACAACTGTAATACAGACATTTGTGCATGCTAAAGCTGCCCGATCACAGAGAAATTCACCATATTGTTATTTTTAACCATAAAACTCTTTGTGGCATGAAGACTAATCACAGACCTTAACCATGGATCATAAAGTAGCATGGGGTTCACAATATGATCTATGGTTCATAGTCACCATGTGGCAGAATCATAAACAGCTCTAACACAGCAGTGCAGTTAATTAACAGCTTTTGTGAAGACTACAGTTCTACTACTGAATTGCAAAGGATTTTACTAAAGAAGATCCAGATTTCTCACTAGTTTTGCTTCTTTGTTTCTTTTTGATGCTTTTTGATGCCATAGAAATGTGAAAACTTTAATTATACACGTTATGAGCTATAATATAGTTGGCATATGTACTATATCCAACTTTATAGTGTATATATAGTTTCTCAAACATTAAATGCATTTCTTTGAAAATCCTTTTATAACTTTTAAAAAATAAGATCCTTCAATTGCAAATTTTGTGAGATCTGCTGCACTAACTATAGCAGCTTTAAACCTGACTGTCTCTTTGTAGACTCCACATTCCCCTTTAATTAAGGCCTGCTAAACCACAAACTATAAGTTCACTTCATTCAGCATTTCTCTTCAGATTCAAAACAGCCTAAACTTATTTTACACAGAATTTCGTATTTCGTTGCCTTTCCACATCAGAATCTCCAATCATTTTTGAAGTTTTCAGTGCAGAGTGAATATGGACCTATCTTACCTTCCATATGTTCCACATAGCAGTACACATCATAAGTTTCATTAGGAAAACGGCGCCCATATGTTCTGACTCCTTTCTTTCCCATTTTATCTCCAAAGCAGCCAATTCTTGGGTGTCTAATTGGATACCTGAAATGCAGAATGTTGATATTTATTATTATGATAAGTCAGCATATTAAGTCTGTCCAGGATATAGGCATATTGATTTTGGGCAACAGTATCAAGGGTCTGAATGTCTCACCTAACGGTCTGATCAGACAACCAGCCAGCATCACATTGCTCAAATCCATCTTCATAGGCTGCTTTCAGTTGTTCTGGGCTTGCTATGACAGCACCGTTGTCCAGACAAGTTTGCTGAGCTTGTGTAAAATTCAGAGTATACCTGCTGGTTGCTGCACGATAGTGAAACACAACACCTGAAAAGGCAAAAAAACTAACTTTAGTGACGCCTTCTGCATCATTTCTGCAACTATCATCCTACAGTAAGCTTAGCTAGGTATTGTTACAAAGCTGAAAACAGATGGGTGCAATAAAAACAGTGAAAGGCTGAGAGATATGCTACCACATAAATTATGTCCCCCCCTCTAGTGGCTGCTACCAGTAGTTCTGTAACACACTGTGTTATTAATAATTGGTGAAGTTATATTCACATACACACAGGAAAAAGCAATTAAACCAACCATATAAGAATTTTTGCTGCTGTATTACAGCAAATCATCATCAAAAGAGAAAATGAATGCTACACTATGTCAATGATATCACATAGTTACCCAGACCCTCCACTTCCAAGTGCTGGTCAGCTGGTGGTACTGCCAGCAAGGTTGCTTGTGCTAACAGCACTACCTGACATATTGGCTTATTGGCCTACATAACACAACCAGTTGTGAGTCAGACTGCACGACCAGACAAGACTAAGCACATCTAGTCTTCAGGAAAAGTGGGCTTAAAAACAGACTTTCCAGAGCAGGAAGCTGCAGTAACTTCACACAGAAGTGCCAACAGTCAGTGGTAGATCCCCTGAGTGCTTAAGGTCTGCTAGCTGCAGTGAGGTCTGTGACTGATGGAGACACCAAAAAATCTGTGCTTTTGATGTAGAGCTGCTAACTGGTGATGGTCCCAAAGTCTGTTCTTATGCATCAAAGCTTGCTACAGACAGAATACTTGTAAACATATGGCTGTTGGTCAATAGGACATTTATAAATACATGGCTGCTGGTCAATTTTTCATAACTCTGTTTTCCTGCACACGCTACAAAAGAAACAGACAAAACAAAGCTTGCTTTTATTTGGGGCCTTTCTGGTTCTGGAAAGAATCTTGAAAATTTCAAAAGTTACTTGAGCACTTCAGATGTTTGGAGAGGGAGGCCCTAGAGTTAAGATGGTTTTGGTTAAGACGGGAACTCTCTAGAAGCCACATTCTGTTTTCTATATACACATAATTCCCACTGAATTCAGCAACAGCTGCACACACACCCCTAAAAGAAACCATCAAGGGCATCAACTCCAAAATGGCAGAAAACTGATATTCCACCTTGCAAAATCGGCTTTACTGCCAGTGTCTTTTACAGTTTAGCAACAAAAGGATGTCCTCTGATCTCTGAAAAATGACATTTAATCTTACTTAGTGCATCCTAAAATCTTCAGAGGCATTGTAACACCATAAAACATCCACTACAGAGAATGGTTACAAAGCAAGAAAAATAAACCATAAAATGTTCCTTTTCTCTGGTGATTTTATTGGACTACTTCATGATGAGGAAATAATATACTGTAACACAGTTTGGGAAAATGGTGGCATTGAAACAATAATAAATTTTCCAGTTATTAGAGCATCGTTGAAAGATGGAAGAAGTCTGCTAATTTAGGAGTAAATACAAATATGGGTAACTTATTAAAAAGTTGATTCAAGATGTTCCAACATATTTAGAAATACTTTTTCTCATGCAAATAAATTCAGTAAAATCTCACCACTTATCAAAGGTCTGGATATGGCAAATAGAAAAGACATGTTTTCCTTCTTGTCATGATTCAGTAAGAAGGTAGTTAAGTTAGAACAGAGTAAATTGGCTGGAAACTCCTCACAGGTAGGTTAAAACTCAATCATCAGACGCTAATCTTATCAAAGCTACTGGTAGAGAAACAAAATAGAAAAAGAAGAGGAAACATTGGGAATTCCCACGTTTCATCATTTAATATGGAGTCCCACACCAGCTGCAATCACTAACTGGAAGCTTACAGACCACTAGCATCCCCATAAAATGGGTTTTCAAAAATCACTGACAAATTTCATCACAAACAGTGCTTCTTCTGAGCAACAATTTCAGCTTAAAATGGGCCCAGCATTGTTCAGCAACAGTGACAAGTAAAGAATGAAAAGTTATGTCTCTCTTTATATTACTGAATTAAATATTACAGGTGTCTACAATTCTGTCATCAAAACTGTTAAATTGTTAGCTAAGTTCATGGTGTTACTTGGCCCAAGCCCTATGAACACCTTTCCAAACAACTTCTGGGCAGATGTCAAGAGCTAGCAAAGACCAGGGACAACTTCCAATGGGCACCTTCATCCTGTGCTGGGAGCCAAAAGAGGGTACAGCCTCAAGTAATTCTCTTAGTAACATGATCTGTAACAGGGGAGACTGAAAGTCACAGAAATAGCTCTAGGAGCTCCTGTATCCCTGCACTTCCTCTGCTATAGGGCTTCCTCCACTGCCTGGTTATGGCAAATTTATATTTTATCATTTATGTTGTCTTAAGATGTACAAAACTTTATTCATACATATATGCACATACTTTTAAATACCTCTCTGTGTGTATTTTGGCTTTGTGTACCAACAACACAGTCCTTTAGCATACATCCAACACAGAGAACTACCTCATGATATAAAAAGAGTTAGGCAACAGCATCACGTTTGGAACTGAAAACCTTGACAGAACAATATGATTTAGAGATCATATTTTTTTAAGTTATGTTATGCATTACACTATTTATTTTAATATATTCAGAATTTAGTAACATGGGCTAACACTGTGAGCAAGTTACCTGCTGGTATAAATGAGCATTACCCTCCTTACTGGTACAGTAGTAAATCAAAACATGGGCTCATGTGACCTGCTTGGTGTTCTGGGTCTAGAAATAAGAAATTGGCAAGTTTTACAGAACTTGTAACAGAGGCAGAAAAAACATTTACCCTGATTCTGAAGTATGAACTCATAATAATATTCACAAGCTGGGCACCTAGCTTTAGTGCATAATTTTGCAGGAATCTAGACAAATATTTTAATTTTTTTTTTGTTTTGTAACATTGGTGTTTCTGTAGTATACAACATTTGACACCAACTCAATAACTCAGGGTCAAACCAGAAATGTCCAAGTATGTGAAGCAATTTGTTAATTCAATTTGCTGATTTAATGAAAATACTTTTTTATATAATTTAGATTAACTGCCTCTTTTCTGCCTCTTCCCTCTCCTTTCTCAAGATTGTTTGGCTGGTACTATATGACTTCAGCTGGGCACAAGAGCACTGCTTCTCAGCACAATCACAAAAGATTCATTAACTTAGCAGGAGATAAGCAACATATTTCTGTGAACTGTATTTTTTTACAGCTTCCTAGTGCTTAAATCTATTAGGATTCTCCATGAACAGCTATCTTGCCTCTCATTCCTTCCATGCTGGCAGTAACCATTGCCCTTCCTATCTGGCAGAAGTTTCTGATCCCTGTGATACCTGAATAAAGCAGTACTAAAGGGTTAATATCACTTCCAATTTAAAATAGCTTTTGCAGTGATGAGAAGAGCCTTTGGTCATTTGTAAATCCTGGAAAGGAACTTGGAGAATGCTTTGTTCTCCTCACCCTGATCCAAAAGGTAAACTTCACCTATTCTTAGAGTTGAAGGCTCTTCCATTTCCAGCGAGGAGCTAATGGACATAAAAGAGTCTCAGAGATGAATGGGAAGGAGGACGTTGGTAAGTATAAGCCTGTGCAACAGCTGCAATAATTAGAAGACCCCCTGGGGCTAAGAAGATTAAAGTGCAGGACTTTCATTGTTTCAGTTAGAGAGAGAGGGGCAAAATCCATTGTCCGAGTTTTTGCACTTTAAAACATTTGTAAAAGATTTTTTTTTGCTTTGTCTATTTCCCCTCCGAAAGAAAAAGCAAGAAAGGAGTTGTCCTAGGAACAAATAAAGCAACTGGAAAACAGACTACAGCAGTATAATGTTGTCACTGAACATCTGGCAAACAAAGTCAGTGTAATTACAGGAAGGAGTAGCAGCATCTGCAAGAAAGAGCACTCCCAAGGAAGTAATTTGTAGCATCCAAAATTTACTTCTCTCTGAGCAAGAGAGAATGTCTTTTAATCGTTTATCTCTGTCTTAGGCCAGAAACTGAAAACAAAGTATTTCACTTTTAACAAGCTAGGGCTTCCACGGGTAAGAGCCTGGTTCCATGTTTTCATACCTTTGGGTTGCAACTTTGTTTTATTACTTGCCAAGGAATGGTGAAGCAAAACCTGTGGAGCTGCAGAGGAAAGGCTGCTGATGTGGCTAATTAAATTACAGTTCACTTTCACTAGAGAGCTCACACTGCAGCAACACGCACTCTTGGAGCCACACAAAGCCCAGATTTCCAAAGCTGTCTCACATAGCAAAGAATACCTAAAAAGAAAAGCTTATGATGGCAGTGGCTGTCATTCTGTTAATTTTTATGTTCGAACCTTAACCGCTGTGGCACAGGCTTCTGAAATAACCCACAGCCCACTGCTGTTTGGTGATCCTCCTTGCCTTTAACGCAGAAGAAAATTTACATTACAAGTGCTTGTCAAAATAGAGGTTCCAGGACTGAGCCGATGTATGAAAGGAAGGAACAGGGTAGCACTTTCTGCCTCCTGCATGAATAATTCATTCCT
>NW_008611443.1:71539-91342 GCF_000691845.1 Merops nubicus
AGGTTTTGCAGCCATCTTCTGACCCCTGTCTCAGGCTCTGGCAAACTGAACAGGCTCGACTTGCATCAGCAGAAGTGTCCTTGTCAAAGACCTGGAGGAACGTCTCATCATAAAGAGAGAAGGTGCATACCAACCCCTCTGCTCTGTCAGCCCCAGTGCCTCCTGCTCCCCAGGGACAGGCTTTTCTTGCCCTAACTTGCACGTTACTCCTCCATGCAAAACCTTAGTGTCTGTCCTCACAGAGCAACAAAGCTGCACCCAGGCATAAGCAAGGTGCTCTGATCAAGCTGGTCCAGATAAGGAAAGTGATGGGTGCTGAGCTTTGGCTGTATCTTTCTCAGGGGGAGAACTTCTCCACTACCTCTGTGTTAATCTCTGAATACTCAGTGGGATCACCTGCCCCACACTGTTACCTCTGAACAGCAGTGTACTAGGTCACACGAGTTCACCAATGCCAAGGCACTGCTACTTATATTGAAATTACTTTTAAAAAAGACCTAAAAACAATTTTCCACAACTATCCTCATACTGGGGTATGACCAACATCCTAAAACCAGTTTAGCCATTAGTACTGGCCTCTGGTCTCCCATCCAATAGGAGGAGGCATGCACTGCCCAAGCTCAGAGCTCCCCCACTGAAGGTCCTCCCTCCAGGCTGGTGCAGAAAACCCATCAGCCACCATATACCCAGTCCCTCTGTGAGGGACAAAGCAGCTTGACCAGAACATTTGCCTCCTTGCTCCCAACATGTACTGCACGTAGATGTTGGGCCTTTCTCACTCAGAAATAAATTTCCCTCTCCCACCCTTTGATGGCTGCTACCCATTGTGCTCTCCTCGGCTACAGAATTGAGAGATTCCTTGGGATCCATGATGCAGGAAAGTGAAACACAAGCTTAAAAATGCAGCAGCCCATGCTAATTTAGTTAGAAAGGAAGCACTGAAGTTCAACATCAAGGGGTGGTAAGGTTTCAAGACAGATAAGTCTAAAAGATTAAATAAAAGCATCTCCTCAAATGCCATACTTAAGAGATAATGAGGGGGAGTTCTGGCTGTAGAAAGAATAAATCAATTAGGTTGTCAACACACAATATCTCAGGGCTAACAGCACAATTGAGTGGCAGTGTTCCCACATTGGAAACAACTCACATTTATTATCATTATAATGCCTGCAAGAAAGAAGAGTTTGCATAAAAATGAAAATGTGAATTACCATCTACTCTGCTTCCCTAATTGCTGCTTCTTTACATTAAAAAGGTCAGTATTTTAAAATCAGGATGTTCTTTATTGATTTAAAAAAAAAAAGTACAAAATAAACTAAAATGACTATAAAAGTCTCTCAGACCTGCAGCAGAATTAAAGAAAGACTAGTAAAATGAGGCCCATGAAAAGAGAGGTCTCCCAAAGCATCAGTAAGAAAAGGATAAAGTGCTTACACTATCGGTGAAAAATATTGACTGATAAGATATGAAAAAAAAAGAAACATAACTGGATGGACCCCATTTGTCACTTTGATCCCTTTAAATTCAGTCCAAGAAGAACAACAAAAAATAGCTCAAATTAATGTTTCTTCAGATTCTTTCTTTGTGATTACACTTGGTCATACATGTTATTTTTTGTTGCCTAGTACCATACCACCACACAAGTGAGAATTTGTTACTCAGTTACATTCCAGAATGAAGTATACAACTACACTGCACTTCTAGGTCAGCTTTTACAAGGTATCTCAAAACTATTCTATACAAATGGGCTTTGTCATAACTAGAGAGAGGAAATAAACATGGACATAGAGAGCTACACCAATACTTTTATAAAATCTATTTTGGGATTCAACTCACCCAGTCTGTTTTGCTTAAAGGTTAGTAGTCTAAACGAGTCATCTAGATCTCTCCAGTTGATGGCCAGGGATATGGACCACCCGGGAGTTCATCCCACCCAAGGCTCTCATCAGAGAGGACTTGGAGGTTTCACAAGCCTGTCTGTTTAGCTCAGAGTAGGCACGCAACCTTAAACCATCGAAGGTGAAATAAATCACACCCTGACTTCAGGTTTCCTGTTTCAGACGTGGCCTCCAAGTTAAGGTTGTGAAATTGTGTTTGGTAAGCTATTAGCAGGCAAGCAAACACTTGGAGATGATCATGAGAAGGCATTATCTGCTGGTCATCAGCCTCAACCTTGTTCCAAAAGGTCTCCTTCACTGGGATGCACTGAAAGCCCACCAGTGTCCAAAGCAGCCTAAAATGGGAAGGAAGTGGTTTCTCATCAAGATGGGAAAACTGTCTCAAGTATGTGAAGGCTCCTGAGATCTGTCATTTTCAGACAACAGTGATAAGGAAACCACTAAGAATGAAGACAAAATAACACCAAGTATTCAAAAACTGCGAGGCCAAGGGCACTGTAACACTGTTACAGTCATTTTGAAGATAACATATTCCTGAGAAGTCAATGAAATTATAGCAGCAACCAGAATGTAAGGAAAGCACTTCCTACCATTTACAAGAGGAATGGAGGTACCTAGTGTGGTGAAACTGCCCCTCTGTGCAAGCCTGCAGACCTGTCAGCACTGGCCCTGTCCCTGTCCCCTGCCTCGGGGGACACTACCACTCTTGCAGTGATTAATGAGCAGGGCAGGCATCCGGCTGCCCCAAAACTTCCTGCAGGGGCTAAAATTAGGTGTTTCGATCCTCCCTCTTATAGTTTCACCAGCTGTAAAATGAAAATACCATTGTTTAGGGCACAGTTCAGTCTAAACCCACTGATCTTAGAGATGAAATACTAAAGCACCTGATAATCCATGGGAATGGGTGCTCTCGGCTTGATTTGGGGATTAATAAAAGGCATGTAGCACAGCATGTAATATGGTTGCTTGCAACACCAAAGGAGCTGGATTAAGTGACCCAGCAAGTCCCTGTGGTCCTACATGACTGTCTCAGATCCATTCCTGAGGACCATGCCCACAAAAGAGTCACCCCAGCTAGCAACATGAACACAACCACTCCTGTACCCCCAGTGAAAACTTGGAAGTTCAGGCTGAAGCTTTAAACTGAGCAGTTTAAACAGAGTTCAAACCAAATTATTTCACTTCTATCACAAGTTCATGATGCCCATACAGGAAAGTATTGATCATGGGATACAGGATACTGTGTTAAACCACAGAGCTCCTACTGAACCAAATATAAGCAGCTATTGATATCCAAGCTGACATAGATTCTGCCTACAACCAAAGCAAACCAGAAGCACAGAATTATGGCAGTTTCTAAAATCTTGCTATTCTCTAGAAAGATTTTACCTGTCAAAAAAGGTTTCACAGAAATATGCAGTGCAGAGACAAAGGCAAGGTGGCTGCCCAAACATATGAATCTTCCTTGTGAATAACTAACCTAACCAGCTGTGGTTAAGTGGTGGTTTAACCAGGAGTCCAGCTGTAGATACCAAAAATTGACATATGTTTAAAAAACAACTGGCAAAAAATAAATTCTTTGCAGGTTTATCTAACCTTAAGCCACCACCTCTGCCTGAGGAAATCTGTGGGTGACAGAAAGAAATAGATGCACATTTATACACATCTCTTGTTGACAACCTTGATCTTGAGACTCAGGCAAAAAAATAAAAAGCATTAGAAGTTTTATTGTTTACTTTCAATGACTAACAGCAACTGCTCAGCTTGTACAGCTTAACCTGGGAAAAGCTATAACCTACAGAGAAAATTATTTTTAGAAATGCAATTTTTCCATTCACAATATGTTTCATCACTGGTAAAACACATTCACTTGATGCACAGTGGGTTCAATAGCAGTTTTGTGTTCCTAACAAAGCTAAACAAAAGGATCAACATAGAAACAGCAATTACAGGTTTGGTTTTTGTCCTTTTTTTTTTTTTTTAATTCAAGTTAGATCTCCCAATTATCTATTATCTTCCCTGCAAAGATTCATTTGAGGAACAAACAGCACAGCTGTCTAAGCTTATCTGCCTGGCTTCATTAATGCTGGAATGTGCTTTTTATTTGGAAGCTTCAAATGGAGGAATGTCTGTAAAACAAATGGAAATCCTGACAATATCTAGAACTCAAGTCCTGCATTGGTTTAAAATACTGAAAGAAACAAGCATAGAAACAACACAAAGTTATCATAATTACAAAAGCACTTTCACCTACTTCAGCAAAATGATGCACATAGCTTTGGCCTACTTAATGTAGCCATTTCTGAAAAGTTTATTAAATTAAACTTCACACACACACAAGTGTTGGCACTTAAGAAAAGTAGATGGATATTGCTTTCTGAAACATTAACATTTTTTTCCATGCCTAAGTTGCCCCACACATTTTGAAGAAGCTTCCCATCTTTTACAGGATGATTCTGCTTCACTTTAGGGTTAAAATATAAGATCAAGCAATGACATGAGCCAGACTCATGACTTTTTCTGCATCCTTTGAGCCTACTGAAAAACTGTGCTACACAAATGCATTTTACGTCTCATTTGCGATGAGCATAAAACGTGCAGAATAGCAAAACTGTTGAGAATTTCACCAGGACTCCATGGGCTGTGCTGCAAGGCCCAGCCCCACCCAGGAGAGCTGACCAAGGCACGGTGCGGAACCGTGGAGAAACTTCACAGCTTACGTGAAAAGATCTCCCCACACCACCCTAACAACAGCCAGCAAAGAACACACAGAGTGTACAGAAGACCACGTCTCCATTTGTTATCACTTTGGGGTGCAGCTTAAAAAAGGCAATATAATGCAAATCAATTACATTTGGGAGTAACATTTGGCTTTGAGTTCTTTTAAATAAAAAGCTGACATCATAAAAATCCCATAGACCCCTACTGAGATTAGGGAAAATATTTTAGCAGCAATATTCAGGTGAAATCCTTGAAAATCTGAGAAAGAACATTTGTTTACTGAAAGCGGAAAATGGAGACTGGAGTAGACAAATGGCAATCTAAAAATGCTAATTTCTATTTGTATAGAAATCTGGCTTTTTGGAATCCTGAAATTTTGCAGTCAAGCTGAAGTGAAAGCAATCATGGAAAAGAACAGCTGCAGAAAGAACATGGAGTGCTTGAAATTTTCTTTCAATTAAAATAACCCAAATCTGATCAGTTCATCTTATTGCAGGAGTACTAACTACAGAAGCTAAAGTATTTCCACAAATCATCAGATATTTTATTATAGTAAACATCTGCTCCTGGTTGTAGACATGTAGTCAAGGGAGCACGTGAAAACAAGTAAGGAATGCCAGGTACACTAGTTACTGAAAAGAACGTTCAAACCAGGATTTCTTTTGCTTCTGCCATTAGGACTAAAGAGTTTATGAAGTTACACAGACATCAATGGTTACAGTGATTTATTGTGTTTCCAAATTAAGACCACACCTTCAAAACTTTTCATTGAATCAATGCCAAAAGGCTGTTCAAGTTAGGTTAACCATACTGGAAGAACAATGCAGTATTAAGCTCACAAAAATAAAAATCTTAGCCAAAGCTATAATTTCCAGCAGCAGATATTAATATTTGTTTTGGGATTCAGTCACTGGAGTTAAATATTGGACTTTCAAAAAACACCTAAGTGTAAAGGAGTGCAAGGCAAAGTCCAAACTAAGGCTGATGCAGGCTGGTACAGCCACACAGCTGAGTGTTGTTCTAAGCATGCAGAGTAATTTGGGTCCAAAATTTGCAGTTACATGGCACAGAGCCTGGGCTAATATGTCCTGCCTTTCAGCACAATTTGTTAGCTCAGGCTCAACGCCAGACTGACAGGGCTGTACAGCACCAGGCTCTGGAGCATCTTTACGCTGTACTTATCGTGCTGTATAAGCATGCTCTCAGGAGAAAAACACCCAGAGATCAGATGTTCCTTCTGCCACTTCCATGCTTTTTGAAGTCTCTTCTATGCTTTTACATGTATACCTCTCCAAGTTTTGGAGGCCATTTCCTTATAGTGATGGCAAGCAAACTCTTAGCCCTGGATCCTCCACATGGAAGAACGTTAGCAGCCACCTCCCTGCTTGTTTCCCTGCAGGTTGTGCCAGATGGGTTTCCTCCTACCTCTTCAGCCTTTATTACTGGGACAAACGAAACTCTTCCTTTGTGTTTGCATTGCCATCACAGAAAGAGCGGCTCCCAGTTTTGCTGGCATTATGGTTTTGTACATCAAGTGGCAAGATAGGCCAACTAGAGCTCCAGTAGGAAGGCAGTAGTATCTCTGCATCCTACACAAACAATTAAAGGAAAGTGCCTCTGCCTGCCAAGTCTGTCTTCTAATAAGGACACTGACACTTTCAGACCGAGGTATGAGCACAACACATATTGTATTTCAAAAGGGCTGGATTGAGAAAGCCTTAGAGGTATCTCCATTTGAAAAAAATCAAAAAAGTAAAAGAAGGAGCTTGTCTTGCGAAGGATATGTACCCTTTAGGAAGGATACAAACTACTTTGGGAATAAGCAAGAGGCATTTGTTCCAGGAATCAGGAGCAGCCTCCCCAAAAGCACAGGCGATGGGAGAGCTATGAATTGGAAAAGGTGCCCAAGAATAAATAAAAGACAGGACGCGAATAGGAAGAGCGACTAGTTACGGAAGGGTAAATTGCTAAAGACACGCCTTTCAGTGCTCTCCAGCTATACGCTCATGACCAGCTTTCCTGTTTGAACGGGGGTCACTGCTGGCTACCAAGAAGCAGAGAGAGGCTTACCCTCCACAGCCAGGGACACGAGGCCCTGCGTGTCCTCGACGCCGTACATGACGTCGCAGCGGTACACGCCCGCGTCGCTGGCCCGCAGCCTGGAGAGCGTCAGCGAGGCGTCCCCGCTCTCCTCCGCCTGCGCCGGCACCCACACCCTGTCCTTGTAGCTCTGGCCGATCTTGATGTTGCCGTTTTGGGCCACCAGGACTGTGGTTTCTCTTGCATCTTTCCCGCTTTTATCCAGTTCCACCTTTGACCATTTGATTCGAAGGTACTCAGCCGCATAGCTAGAGGCGATAGTGGGTGTGGTGGAAAAGAAGCACGGCAGGACTGACGTTCCAGAGAGGGATCCCTTCACCAGGGTTTTCTTTTCTGCTTTAACTAGAACAAGGGGGAGAGAGAAGGAAGAACTACATTAGTGGAACAGCAGAATCGGAAACAGATGAATTTCATTTTCATTTAACAATTCACAAGACCTGCAATTCATGAACACTGGCTGATTTGTAGCAAGACTGTTTAGTTCAAGCTGAAGAAAGAGTCTGTGTCAATATTCTAGGTTGCTGAAGTTGGGCAAACTTAATTCACTGCTTGCTGACTTATTTTTTCCATTTGTTATAGTCACCAAGTTATCGACCACTTTCAGAAACTGCTTTGAAATTTTACATTATGAGCCATGATTTCTTGCTTAACAGGAGGAAGACCACTCTGAGTGACAAGGGACGAGTTACCTCACATCTGTTGCTGGCCAAAAGTATGCATAGAGGGGAGCTACCAACATTTACACCTTGCCTTACCTCACAACAGCTTGCTCATGTGCTCCTGTCCTAAAGGACATAAAGTCATAACCCATGACTTTGCACACATGACATCCCTTACTCCATCATTCTTTCAAGGGTTAACTCTTTCTATTGCATACATGCTGGAAAAAAAAGCCTTTCCAGTGAGATCCCCCCAAGCAGTCATTCTTCTAACATTATTTCCTTGTAGCCTCTGGGACTTTAACATATTGCAGAAATAAAGTATTTCAGGATGTTAGAGAAGAGAAGGAAGTAAAGTGCACAGAAAGTCCCTACTTGGCTCAGACTTGACATGATAGGACCTTTATCATTTTTATGACATCTCCAGCTGCAAACACTTTACAGTGAAATGCTTCCACCTGACAATATCCTGAGGGGAAAGTTGACTACTGTTCATCCAACCTGCACACAGCAACTGTCTGAAGAGTGGATTTCTGTTAGATTTATGGTTTTTTATGTGATATTATTTCACCATACATAATGGCTTAATGAAGATTAAAAGTTGATGCACAACAGTATTTACCTCTTTCACTGTCCTGCCCTCTAACATTTTTTGAAAGGTGGAACATGCTGATCATTAATTTGGATTCAGAAAGTTTAAAAATACAATAACTTCAAATACTAACCACCAGGAGAGTGATACATGAAATAAGAGATATCAGCATGGGAAAATTATCTACCTTTTTATCTAACAACAAAAATAAAATCTCTCTATAAAGAGTAGAATATACTCTTTACACAGAGTAGATTTTGAAGGGTGGGGGAAGGAACTAAAATTATAAAGTTCATTAAGTTGATTATTTTTAAGAGACTTTATTCAGGAGGAAGTATTAATATCATTATCTAAAAAGGTTCAATACAAGACTCACCAGCTTGATAACCAAGCATTTCAATAATAAAGAACTAACTAGGGAAAAAAAACACAGGCCATCTGAAGGAGATCCAGAAGCTGGAATGAAGTCCTCGGGTCCTTTCCACCAATGGCTAACTAGGAATTCTTGGGTTTACAATGCACATACACTAAAAATGACTGTATCAGAAATGACTAGTCCAGAGAGAGTGCAACAACAGGGTAGTGTGATGCCAAAACAGCTGCACTGCACCAAAAGCTCAGCTGAAAAGTTGACATGGAATGGCACTGTCAGAGCACATTTACCAGCAAGATGCTCACTCTGAGATTCAGGCGAGCAGCAAGATTTTCATTCTTCCATCTTCTGATACAGAAATGAAAACTGGAGAATTCACAAGGCTTGTGGATAAGCCTGCAGAAGTTACTGAAGACCAAAGAGTAGCTCAAAAGCTTTGTCTGCACACAACTTTCTTTAGGAAGAATCAAAAAAAATCCATTGATTGGTTAAAAACCAGAAAAGACTAATTTTACCCTGAAGATGTACAGTATGGAAACCCCACTATTTTTTATATCACCTTTAATTTGTTGAAACTTCACAGAGTTATGGTGGGGTAGAGAAAAAGAAGCAGAATGAATACTCAGTCCTATCAGTTGTGATGAAATTACTGCCAAACTGCACAGGTGGGAGATTAAAATCAGTCTCAAAATATTTAGTATTTATTATGATCTCTTGTCATCTACATACACTACAGGAACTTCTTAAATGAAAAATGACCTAGTTATAATTATCCTGACTGACAGAACTTTAATAAACTTTTGAGAATGTTGTTTCTGATTATGAGTGATCTAGAATATCAGCACTGAACCCTGAGGAAATTCCCTTTCTTTAAAATCTGTGTATTCACATCAGCAGACTGAAACCCTTGGCAGTAAAATATCATCATGATCACAATTACATGCAAGATTAAGTGACGTCCCTGCACAGTTCCAAAAACCTTGATTTCTTGCATCAGTCATATCAGTGAAACAATTTACTGTCCACTGCAGAAAGCATCAACATCTTCTGTTAATCCACATAGCCCTTTTGTTTCTTTTGGCATTTGTGTTTTGTTTCTTTGCCATTTCCTATGCTTATACTCCATGTTGTGTCTCCTTTCCAGCCACTACCAAGGCCATGTGATAGACTGTTCCTTAGAAGGGACATGGTGGGCAAAAATCTGACCAAAACATCTTGTAACTGTTTGCAAGCCGGAATACAAGCTGAGGAAAGCTGGTGTTTGCCAACATTGTTTTGTACTGGATCTCCACTACACCATGTACAACCTAGAACACTTGTAACATCATGTACTCTTAAACAAGAGGATGTTTTTTTAAATGACTAAGCTTTCTGGTGCTAAATATAAGCCTTTTTTTTATCTGTTTCTAACAAATACATATCACTCGTGCATAATTAATTATGGAAAATACACAGACAATAAAGACATAAAATAGAGAGCTAAGTCCAAATTACCTGGCCACAAACACGTATATTGGCAGAGCTGCCAGCAAAGTCAGTGGTATGATTGTACAAGATGATGGGACTACAGAGTCGGGCTGGGAGCAGCACAGTGCAGTCAGACTCAGTAGATAGTGTGCTTTGGAAGTTGTGCATTTTTATTGCCTTCCCCTGTTTAAATATTAAATATCTCCAGCATCAGAATAAGTAGCAGGAAGAGAATGCAGAATGAAAACTTCTCCCATGCAATGGTTTGTCAGAAGACAGTTCCTGCCAGGTCTAACTTACTGGGTAGAATTTTGCCACAAATTATTACTGTCTTATTTTCTTCAAACCTAAAACTAGGGCTATGCATTTATACGGTTCCTCATGGGGATGATGGCAAGTGACATACTTTTCCTTTAAAAAAAAAAAAAAAATGAAATAAAAGAATTCCAGCTTGGTTTTTCATGGCTTTTTTTCCCTCAGCAAAACTGCCATAGGTCCTCCCAATCCATCAGTTCAGCTTCAGTCAGCTTATCCCAACAATTGCACAAGGCTTGAAATCCTTCCTTTTGAGGTGGGAGACAAACTGGAGAAGAACTTGTTTGAGAACAAAGTCCCTCTCCCTAGAATGTGTATTTTTTTCTGTTGTAAATGATACAAAACTCTTTAAAAATCTAAAGAAAAAAAAATGCAGAATTCTGCCCTTTTGTATTATGTTAACCATAACAACCAGACCAGTAGGTCTTTAATGGACAAGAAGTCTGAAGAAAAGAACAGCCAATATGAAGTGATACTGCTTAGAGGAACAATTTTACTGTGTAATTAAGCTTAAAAGAACAGAATGTTGCTACTGAGTATGCAGGCAAAACCCACATGCTTCAAGAATAAAATATTCTATTTATATTAAGCCAAATTTATAAGACAAAAAAATGATTCTAAGTTTTTGGTTCATCAGCAACCTGCCTAGACATGTGATGTACTGCCCTGCCTACCAGCAGAAATAGAAAGGATCAATGAGATTGTGTGTTCTGTTAATCTGGCTACTGACACTGAGCCCAAGAGATGTCTCTTCATTTACCTTCATCAAAAGGTTTATGGTTATGATAAATTAAAACGAACAGACCACTTACACAAACTCGAATGAAACTCTGACAGCAGGACTAACAGGCTGAGACCCAACCAGTGCCCTCACCGAGGTCTTTGGTAGGTGATTCGTGGTCTGAGCAAGCAGAGTAAGAGAAGGGGGCGTAGGATGATGAAGAACCAGATACCTTCATGTTCTTCAAGGAATTCACAGAAAGCCAGGCAAATGTAAAACTTAGCTGCAGAACTCAAATGCAGACAGCATAGACATGCAGAGATGTATTTTATAGCACATATCTGATCATATCTGAGTTCTGTAAGCTGATATTTAAACTGGTGTGTTATTCATGTACCTTTGAAAGAACATCTCATACTGCAGTCTAGGGGATTTGTCTTCTGCATTACAGGGCTTTCACAAAACTTTCACTCATGGCGTGATAAATAGTCACTTAAAACTGGTAAACTTCAACATGGCATAATCACAAGGTCCAGCTTGTAAACTACAATATCCCAACACCAGTTAGCTCAAAGGGAGTAAATGCCTCACTAGCAGCAGGCACAAACCTTGCTCATGAACTTCTGTCATTAATCCTTCACATGTCCCAGGGCAAACAGCAAAGGTCTTGCAAAGGGGCACTCCCATGACCCCAAAAGCTGACACCCTGTTTCCTGCTGCCTTCCTGACACACATCTTCTGAGAACTCGAAGGCTTAAAGAAGTATACGAGGCCATTCTCAAATTGCTCTCAAAGGAAAAATACTTCTCTTGCTAAATAAAATCTAATGAGCACGCCATGCAAATATGCAAGGTATTTATGAATGTGATCATTCACACGGGTGAAAGTGGAAGAGGAAACAAAGATGGGAACAACGATTAGTTGTCAATGCATAAAATTTTGCATGCTTATAAGTTGCTATATTCTAAATTAAGCTTCAATTTTGCTATGATTTAACATTAAGACTTACGGATTTACACTTTAAAAATAACTGCTGATTTTTACGAAATTCCCGCAGGACCTTTCAAAGAAAAATTTTAAACTCTCAGAACAATTTTGCCTGAAAATTTTTAAATTAAATATTGCAACGTAACATATTGAAGTGACTATTTAATTAAATTTAATTAAATCATATGGAGTGATCCAAACCATTGTGGGAATGGAGGCATGGGAATTTGTGTTTCATGAAAGATTTCAAAGCTTAAATTTTATATTTGAATTCATGACTTAGAGAAAAAAAAAAAAAAAAGAAACTTAAGATGTCCAGCTTTTCAAAACAAAGATATATATTTTATTTTAGAGTATTTTTTTAAACCAAAGAAACAGCTATACTTGTAAAGATTGCCTATAATCTTGTAAAACTCATCCTCAAAAACGTTATTACACAAACTGTTGTTTCTACAAAACAGAAGGATATGAAAGACTTTCAATAGGTCATAACAGAAACGTTAGGTCTAAATTTGTCAGATTCCTTTGCCTTATAGCATGTCCTTACATGTTCTCCACCCCAAGGTTGATTTCCAGGCAAAATCTTATCTTTAGTTCTCTCCTTGTGTGAATGATGCACTAAAATTCACTCAGTTTTTAAGATAACTACTGATAGCAGCTTTTCCTTTTCTTTTATCTTAAAACGGACATTTCTGCCTCAAAGAAAGCTCTAACTTACAATCACAGAGTGATTTGGGTTGGAAAGGACCTTCAAAGATCATTTAGTCCTCCCCTCCTGCCATGGACAGGGGTATCTTCCACCAGATCAGCTGCTCAAAGCCTCATCCCATCCGACTGTGAACAGTTCCAGGGATGGAGCATCCACAACCTGTCTGTGAGATCTGTTCTAGTGTCTCACCATCCTTACTATGAAAAATTTCTCTCTTATATCCAACCTACTCTATGGAGGAAGTGATGTAGGAAATAGTAAAGGATAGTGCTGGAAACCTGCTTGAAGGAAAATAAAAAAAAAAAAAAACCACACACACTTTTTTCAGTTGGTTCCACTAACCACAGCAGTGTTTTATGTTCTCTTACAGGACTGCCTAAAGATTTTGTTATAGACAGTGCTCAAGCTTGGGGGTGTGGGGGGCGGAGGGGTAGGGAGGGAAATAGTGGATTTGATTTTCCCAAAGGCTAAAATCAGTTTGAGGAGTTCCTAGAAAGAAAACAAGAACTTTTAAGAAATCAAGAAAAATTTTGGTTTGAGGCCTGGGAAAGATCTTATCCCAATTTTCTAGTCTGCAGCACCTGTAGGAACCCTTTCCTTATGAAAGGCTTGACTCAAACTTTCAAATAACCATGGAAACCATATATGAATATATGCTTTAGTGTTAGCATGTATGCACCAAGAGAAGTAGTAAGGGCCCCTCCTTTCCACTCAAATCAAAGGTCTGCATCTGCCCTAATACATCCTTGCTCCAGACTCCAGCAGCCAAGGGACCTGCCACCAGGTTAGTCCATGGCAGCCCCCTCTAACAGGGATCTGGCATGTCCCCAGCTGCTCCTTGACAGGTCACTGAGCAAAGCAGAGACTGGGGCTACTGCTTTCCCCCTTATTCCACTTGCAAGTGGCACCTTCCACCCTGAATACAGAGAGGGTGCAAGCTATGACTTACAGACCCAAAAGGCTGCTGTGGCACGACATATGTGAACACATGCGTTGGGGTCTGGCTGGTAGGTAAGCCAAACCAGCATTCCTGTAGCCCAAGAACTCTCCCATTTAATTCACCACCTGGGCAGCCTGTCTAGGTCTGTCTCAGAAACCTGCTCCTGTGCCTATGGCACTGCTCACTGCTCCCTCCATGGCACCAGGCTGAAGCTGCCACGGAAGGTGCCTGCACTCCACCACAATTAGCCCGTTCCATCAGCCCCCACTCCATCTATTGCCAGGAGCTCCTTAGTGGGTTGTGGAAAATGAAGGTTCAAGACATACTTGGGCAACAGGTCCAACATTCCAGAAGCATAGGTTAAAGGATTAAAACTTACTATTGAATACTTGGAGAAGGCAATCTCTTTTGCATTATACAATGGGATACTATGGCACTTTCTTTATTATTATTTGAATTATAATAACGACACCTACAAACAAAGATTTGTCAAAATCATGTCCACCCACCAAGAGTTTTCTATATAAATCAGTAAGGCAATGAAAAGAACACAGAAACAAAGTTAGAGTGCAGCAAAACCAGCAGCAGAGGCAAGACCAGAAACTGAATCTCCTGAGTTTGGGTTGTTTCCAGAGTACTGGGAAATACCCTCCCTACTGAACCACTAAAATGAATTTTAATAAATGGTTTTGTGTATAACAGACTTACCTTTAGGTAGCATATATGTTATAACTAATGTGGAGTACATCCATAAGATACTTTTTATACTTAACAACATCTTGACCTACAAATAAAGAACAAAGGAGTAAGTGGTTAGTATTGCAGTGTGCCCTTATCGAGTCTAACTCAGTATATCAATACCTGTCATTGATATAAGAAGCAGTCATCTTCTTTAAAAAGATGTTCAACATGTCAGTGAATACTTCTTCATATATTGACCTTCTTCCCTTTTATTCACTGTTTTAAATTTACTCCCAGTCGTAGCAATATATGAGTAAATCTGACTGCTTTTTTCTGCCAGTTCAGACCCAGCCTCGAGGTGGTTTTATGTCTGTAACACAAACCACCCTGTCATTTAGCAATAGCTAACAACTCAGTTCCTGCCAGAAGGGGCTCCCATGACAAACTTCTCTTGAATTTTGATGGTGAGGCAACATCCACGCTAGGATCCCTCCCATCTGCAAGTAGGTTGCCAGATGACCTCCTGCTTTCAAGATTTCTCCATATAATATTTTATGGTGGAAATCTGTGGTAATGACAATGTGTCCCTATTGAATACAGACTCATAATGAGTTTCAGGTTATTGAGTCTGGAGTGATTCTCAGACATGTCAGTTCCCTTTGGGTTTGCCTCTCACTTCCTTTGCAGTCTCCACCTTCTAACAGCTGAAAAGTTCTCCAAATTTATTTTATGTACATAAGAATATATTGTATGCTCATAATCATATGTCTCCATTTTTAATCCAATTCTTAGTTACAAACATTGAATCTCTAAATAGCCTGAAAATTTCAAAAGGACATTAACAAAATCATTACAAGTTCCATAAAAATTAACTATATTAACTATAAAGTTAATGTTAACTATTATTTTTAACTATAAAGGGTTTATAAATAGTCTCTCTTCCACACAGTCACACATATGTACCATTCAGCCAAGGTAAGAAATAGCTATCAGCAATAGTTTGTCAAACACTGCTGTTGAAAAATTGTTACTACAAAATCCCAGTTTTCCTGATATTGCTGTCAAAATACGCTACTTGATCTCTTTACTTGGGCAAGTAGCCTAAACTGATAGTTTTTTCATGTCCAAGAGAGATTACAGTTGAAGTGCTTTAGGGAACAGTGAAACAGAGATTTAACAGAAACAAATCTGTATTATAGCTATGGAAGTTGCATTGCATCTATGTATTTTAGCATTTTTTATTGTTATTATTTTAGCTCCTTAGTACTTAGGTATAATGTTTTAGGGTTAAAACATTAACTAATACATTCAAAAACCTCCACAAACTCTACTGAACATGATAGCAAGACACACAGAGAAACATCTTCAAAAAACTACTGGTGACGTGTTCAACCTCAGGAAAGTTTTCTCCACAGCTTACAGATGCAGCCCAAACTTCACATGAGTCTGTGTGAATTGGCATCTACCCTGCAAAGGCTGAACAGTTCAGAAAAGATGCAAAACATCTCAAACCAAGCCTTTCCAATGAGGCAATCTTTAACATAACAGCATCACGTTAAAAATTCCCACCCAAAAGGGCTGAAAACCCGAGGCCTTTTCATTCCCTGTACGTGGATGGCCAGAGCTGGCTGGCTGCACTGGGAAACACATGCTGCAACCTATTCCCAGGGCGTGGAAGAGAGAATACAGCTGCTTTCCATAGAGCAGGCTACACGCTGCCAAAGCCGCCCCATCTCTGCTGCGGCCGCTCAGTCGAGCTGAGTGTATAACGTGATATCACTCATTTTGCAATATTAACCCCATGGAATTTGCACTTTTTATGATTGAGTCCCAAACAAGAACCGGGACTTCTTTGCCTTCATTCAGGTTGAGCCCTATCTACCATGAGACTTTTTCCTGAAGACTCTAACACATACCCAAACACCATCCAGACAGAGTTTTATCTCTCCCTACACCTACGCCAGTCAAGTTTTTTCCATGGACAGCTCAAGTGTGTATTTAATAACTAACTTTAAAAATCTGTAATGTGCCCTGGTATAAGGTGCCAGTAAAATATATGGTAACTCCCTGCAGAAGGCTGCTGTGAGTGAAGAGGTTGCATAAGACAAGGGCTGCAGACGTGGAAGTGCTTTTAATGCCACGGACCAGCTCTGAAATAGACAGTCACGTGTTTGCTTAGATAAACACTAAAGTGATCCTCATTATTACACAACACGTTAAAAAAAAGAGCCTAAGGCTACAGATGTGCACAGACTAGAAGGTCCTACAAGCAACCCTTGAAACTGCTGGAAGCCTCAAGCACCAAAACCACTGCAGGCCAAGTTCCTCCAGTAACACGGGCGCTCTGAGGAGAGCACAAAAAGACCGACAGACTCCTCCACCTTCCAAGGCAGCAAAGGCTGGATCTGCCTGCAAGACAAGGCAAAACTCTGGCCCCTCTGAAAGCAGAGTGGGTCCAGACCTTCTTTTGAGATGTTCTGTCCACATGTGTTTCCCATGCGTCACACACTGGCTACAACAGCAGCTACACAGAAATCTAGAACAAACTGTTTACAAGTTTAGCTTTCCATGTTTACCCATAAGCTTTATCTGCCTCCTCCCCTAGAAGGCAACCTTGGCTTTTGGGACCAGAAAGGAAGGAACCAAAGAATAAAGGCTTTTCTTTTTCCTGGAAGATGGGTATGCTGCACCTTAACAGGGCTGGCTGTGTGCTGCAGCCACTCCCTGCTCCTCTGCATCGGCCTTAACCTGGATAATCCACATGCTTGGCCTACACCACTGGAGGCCTGCTGCCCTCAGGAGCTCATTGCAATACTGTCATGACAATAGGTGGTGTAACCACGTCCACATTTGGTAAGATGACAAACTCTGTTGCTGCACTCGGAGCCAGCTGAGAGCTCTGAACATGACCCTCTGCCCCACAGTGCAAGTCCAGAGTACATCAGGACCTCATCTTCCCATTCCTCTCTGCTTTGCCCACAAGCCAGTCCACTGGTCCTCCAGCATCATGTTGGCATCTGCATGAGAAATTAAATTTGAGGACTCTAGTTGGAAAAAAAACCCTCACATCTTCAGCTTCCTTTTACTAAACACAATACATACATCCACAATGAAATATGAAAACAGAAAGACAACTGTGGAAGGATCATTTTCAAGATATCCTGTGACTGCTGAACTCAATGCTGGGTACAGAAGAGAGCATTCATGGCTGTGATGGCTACTTAGCCCTTTACAGAGTAGTGCAGGAATTACACCTGCTGCATCAAGTGCTTGGATAGCTCAAAAAAATTGCACTTTGACCATGGAGCATAATATGAGATACCGGCCAAAAATCCCCACCCAACTCTCAGGAAACCATCTCTCAACCTTTTGCTTTTCTAAGTCTTCTCTACTCCAAGGTCCTTACTCAAGCAATGAAAACTGTTGGGGCAAAGGTCTGATTTTCAGCCCTTAGGCTCGTGTGCATGATTCCCACACAACCCCCCATGCACAAGGGTTTTCCCACCCCGGCCCTTGGTGGGCTCCCATAAATACTCCTGGGTTACCGAGTGCTGTTCTGCTGCAGCTGCCTGAATTAAATGTGCAATTACCCCCGCCACCCTCCAAACCACAGCGTGCAGATCACCCCCCAGGGCACCCTGCCTTAAAGAAAGCAGAGCTCTGCAGACCTCATACCAGCAGTCCTCCTCCAGAGCCACGGGCAAGGCAGAGGCTGCTGCTCACAGCCCTAGCACCCCAGTTCCCGTTCAGGGCTGCCCCAGTTTCCACTGCTGTCAGATGCCACTGCTCCCACCTCCTCCCCTTTTGCTGGCAGGGGCTGCAGCTCACTGTGCTCCTGTGCTCCCTTGTAGCCTCCTGAGCAAAACCCAGCTCCAGAACCGGTTTGTATTTCCCATTCCTGAGCTCCGCAGCTTACACAGGCCTCTGCTGGCTGGCTGCCGCACTGCCCCCAGTCCACTGTAATTAGCCAAAATCTTTCGAACCACACCTTCTTCCAGGAGCTTTTTTTTTTTTTTTTAATTCTTTTTTCCCCTTAGTGTCACTACACCTAGAGGAGGAGAAAGCCATAACACTATGGACACGGTGAGAACACCCTGCCAACTCAAAGCTGCAAAGCTTGAGTAAGTGTTTAATTTCCACCTTCTGTTAAAAAAGTATTGCACTTAAAGTGACCAAACTCAGGTTGCCTGCTGGCAATTTTCCAAGATCCATTTTATTAGGAGCTACCACAGGCAGGCCAATCTAGGGTAGTAATTTGCACATTTTTTAAATTGGATGCAACCCTGAGTGCAGCATCTTCTAGCCAAAAGATGCCATTTCCTTGACAGTCTTCACATCTTGAAACACTAGCAACCAAGGTTCTCTCTGTGGGGAGAGAGCAGGGCTCCTGTTTTTGCAGGCACTGCTACCTTCCCTTACCACAAGCAAAAGCTCATAGGAGCAATAAGTTCTGATCAAATTCCAGCTCATGTTTAGTTTACAATGTAAGCTTGATCTCACACCAATGCTATTTTAATTTAACCAGATGGGAGAACATCATGTGTCTCCATTTTAAAATTCAGGTTAAGAACGATAGTGAAATTCCTAGTGTGGAACAGACCAAAATCCACCACCCAAAAACTATTCCTGATTTCTCTGAAGTTGGGACAATGAGAAATTAGCTCCTTTCACAGAGGTGACACTGTCTTTAAAGGCTGCTGCTTCTTACTTCACATTGAGATTGACTCAGCACATGCTCTACAGCTGCTTAGTGAGAGCTAGACACGTTCCTTAGGAACAGAAAAAGCAGCCTCTGCCCATTGACTCTCCTTGTCTCCAGTCAGGTTAAAAAAAAAATAAAAAAAAAAATATTTAAAAGGGACACACACACCTCCTAACTGAACTTGGCACTAGAGAAGTGACTTGAGGTTGCTGCTCCTACTAATGGGTAAAACAGTAAATTACACCGTGAAACCCAGCCAGCTGGAAATGACGGATCCCAGACCAGCACACCTCTTGCTGCCTTCCGAGCTCTGCCTGAAAGCTTCTCAAGGTGCTGCCATCCTTTCTCAAAGGCACACAGTCTGCACTTTCTTTTACTTTCGCAGTCTTTTGATCCTTTTACACCATCTGACCGTTAATTGCCGTATCAACCTCACCGTAAGTGCTGCCTAATTAACTTTGCCAGTTTCACCACCTCTCTGCCATCTGATTAATTAGCCCACTGTGCTGCCACATGGCAGCATCTGATTCAGCAGTGGTGTCTGCTCAGCCCATTATCACTTGCAGAGGTCCTCCTAAGGCCTCCGAGGAGGTCCTAGGGCCATAGGCATCCTCCCTCCCTCGCCCCCTCCAGCCCCAAGCGCAGGCAGGGGCGCAGACGGGAGAAGTGACCAGAGCACAGCGTGTTCTGGCTCTCCTCGCCCTGGCAGCTGCCGAGAAGCTGCTGACTGAGGACATCCCTCCCAGGCCAGCGATAATTTGTGCCAGAAGTGCTCTCGGCTCACAGAGAGGCAGTGGAAAATAGCTAGAGGCAATGCATGGAGCAAGGTCCCCAAAGCTCGAGTGCCTGTGGAGCCACCCGCACCCCGTGCCTCTTCCAGCATCGCCCCAAAGGCGGGCGGGCTCTGCCTCCTCGCCTGCTTTCCAGGGCGGCTGTGG
>NW_008611444.1:0-6613 GCF_000691845.1 Merops nubicus
TGCGGCACGGAGGAGGCTGGGGGGTGGTTGCATGTGTGGGCAGGGCGCCGGTGTGGGGGAACGGCGTCTGACAACTGCCGCTGGGTTCCTTTCCCTGGGGAAGGCGGAGGGCGAGCGGAGCAGCCGGTGCTGGGGGCCCGGTCCTGCTGCTCGTCAGGGCCGTGGGCTGAGAGTAACGATGGAGAAGGTACAGTGTGGATACTGCTGAGAAGAGCTGAGGGTTCGGGCTCGAACCCTCGTCTCTTTTCTTTTTTTCCTTAGAATTTTCTTTTTTCCTTAAAATTCCTTACTAGGGAAGAGAGCTGGGAAACTGGTCAGGAATTCTTTATTTTGGGGGACTACCTGAAAAACTTGTTTGCCTGGATATGAATTCCCTTCTTCTACATACTGCAAACCTAGTGCTTGAGAGTGTGAAAGCTGGGATCTTTTAGGAACAGGAAGCAGTGGGATCGCTGAAGTCCAGAAGACTTTTGCTTATAAATGAAAAGATGAGGTAGATGAAAGCCTACTGCTGCTGTCAAAAGTGCTGCCTTTCATTACATGGTGGAAGTTTATCTATAGAATGTATTTGGCATATTTAATAGTCTTCCTGGAGACAAAGGAGTCTTGCTGCCTCTAGATGGTTCTTCTCTCAGAGTTATGTGAGACCACAGGTGAGAGGCTGCTGGTGCTTCTGACACCTGAGTGGGGAAGGAGGAGCAAACTGCCCAAGAGGAGATACTTGCAAAAGCATGGAAGAGTTCTCAGTTCCCTTGTAGCTTCTTTCAAGGAAAAGTCAAAAGGAAAAAATGGCAAAAGCTGAAGAAAAAGTTCAGCTGGCAAAAAGGAAAAAAAAAAAGTGAGATAATGGAAACACACCCTTGCACGTGTTTCATGAGAACCTGGAGGGGAAAATTCCCTTCCCTGTTCCCACCCTTGTTTTTTGGAACTCTTGCCATATCCAACTTTGGATCTTCTCAAAGGGAATAACAAAGCATTGGTGCATAAATGTTGAGCTTGCAAGCATGGTCCTGTTGTTGAGAAGAGAGTTCACTTTGTCTTATAAAGTAGCTGTGGGAACGTTGTAGAGATATGGAGCTGTTGTCTCTATTGAGGTTGTGTGGGACAGAACATAGGCCAGTCTCCAAAACGTGTAGATACGTTAAGATAAAGAGAGTTACAGGAAAATGTCTTGATATGAGCTTCCTTCTTTTCAAGAGCTTGTTTGTGGGTATGCTTCTTAAGCAGCATTAGCTGCTCTTACAAACTTTTTCAGGAATTTGTGTTCTTTCTATATAGTAATGAATAAAATTGGAGTTTTAGGCAGTGGTGATAACTGGAGTGACCCCTTTTGTGTGCCTTCTTCATGAACAGCACTCTGCTAACCTCCCTTGCCTTGTGACAGGCTGTTGTATCCACGTTAGGGGTGTGATCATCTTGAAATCAAACTTGGACACGGGGTTAATTCTTTGGGTGGATGTTGCCCAGCAGTAACCTACTGCTCATCTAAATACCATTCCATGGTTCTGTTGCTGTCTTGCCTGGTGGGTTTTGTAGCCTTGCTGCTGCATAGCCATCCCTGCTTGTCTGATGTTACATGAATTGATATAAACTATGACTTTTCCCTTTCTCCACAGGAGGTAACGGCCAGCAGCCGCCACTATGTTGACAGACTGTTTGACCTGGATCCTCAGAAAGTCCTGCAAGGTGTCATGTAAGTCATCCAGAACACACTTGGGCTGTTGGTTGTATGTGGACTAGGTTTACTTGAATTCCACTAGATTTGTATGCCAAGGGCAAGGAGCTCTTCCTATCCTTTTTGAGAAATCTTGTTGAAGAATTTTAGTGCAGTAGTGTTTTAGCAGGCTAGCTGTAGTGCATGTGGTTCATCATGCAGCATCCCAGCTGGCAGAAATGACACATTCTGTGAACATTCAGGCTTTTTTTTTTATACATTTCTTCCTTTTGGCCACCTTTTGCTCCTCTTCCAGGTCTGTTGAGACTCTTTTCTATTACTCCACTGCCAAGTCAGCCTACCTGCCTCTTACTTTTCCCCCTGCTGCTGTGCCTGAGTGTTGGCTTTGTTTTTTTTTTAATATGTGACTTCTATCTTGCTGATGGGAACTGTGTGCTGAAGGAAAATACTTCCATATTAATTAATTTGGATGCAAATTATATTTCAGTACTTCTATTGCATGCCAGTAGTAAGGGGTAATGACAGAGTAGAAGATTTGCCCTACTGAATAGGTAGAAAACTGGTACAAAGATCTAGTTGTTTTCTTGCTGCCCTTGGGCTATTGTCCCTTTTCCCAGACAGCAATGTGACAAACAGGTCCTTGCCCAGGACTGACTTTTGGTGGTGAAACCAGACCTTTCCAGGCTTACCAGAGCTGGCTGTGGATATCTAGCAAAATACCAGGAGACACTGAAGGACCAAGTGGGTCAAAAAGCCAGGGTAGTCTGAAAAAAAAAAGTGATTGCAGATGTCCCAGGGGCAGCATATCAGTGAAGAGTCCCTCTGAAATACACAGAAAACACAACATGTGTAAAACTGTCCTGGAAACTTCATTGGTTGAAATACTCTTACCTGTAGAAAAACTTCTGGTACACCACCATAACTATGTACAGGTTCTTAACCCTTCCCTGTAGGAGAGTCTGGTTTTGCTTCCACCCCTTGGCTGCCTTAGTCCAATACTCCTAAGGGCTGGTGTGATGGTCCCAGGGGCAAGGATGTGTCTCCTCCTATGTCCAGGTGGGTTGACTGAGCCCCTCTTTTCTCCTTGGCAGATGCTCTGAGCCCTGGGTGGTGCTTCCTCCCTGCTCTCCTTTCTTTTCGAAGGACTGGAACCCACAACCCTTGGTAATCCCTTCCCTATCTTTTGAGGTGTTATTCATATTTTTGGAAGTATAACTGCTGTCCCAGAAACAAGAGTTTAGAGGCAGTATCTTTGTCTCAGCTGACATCTGAAATCCTTCATCTCCTCCATGGATGTCAGTGGATTCTGTGCTGAGATGCTTTTCTTTTGTTTTGAAGATGAGAAAATACTGATTTATTTCACAATAGCTTTCAAAGGGCAGATTTGGATGGTAAACCATGTTTTGATGCTCTGGTTAAAATCCTAATTCTCAGAGTGTGTCTTTCCTGACACTGAGCAAATCCTATGTGGTAGATTTGTTATTTTCCAAATATTGTTGGGTGGGTGTGAAACAGAAAATTTGTAAAAGTCTATATTTAAAAATTTTCTGTCAGTCCAAGATGGTCTTTGGGCAGAAAAATACTGTGTTTCTGTTCTTTCTTTGACTTCAGGGTATCTGAAGAGATACTGAAGTTGGAATGAACTGATATTTGGGGTGGAGTAGAAGAGGATTAAGGTTCTACCAGAAGTCTCTGTCAGAAGCTTTACCAGATATTCTGCATACTTTGCTGAAAATTGGTTCCTAAGATGTATTGGTTTTGGTTTTTTTTCCCTGCATCTTGGCTGAAAATACTGATGACCCAGATTTTTTTTTTTGATTGATGGAACTGTATGAATATCAAGCATCAGAAAATAGGCTGTCTTAAGAGGCTTTGTTTCTGCAGATTGTTACAGTAGTCCTGTTACAATAGTCCTTTTCTTCATATGCTATTAAAGAAGCTTGAATTAATAACTTGGATCTGTTTTTTTTTTTTTAATTGCATCCTTGTAATTTAAATGGAAACCATCCTCTAAATGAGGTTTGATAAAAGTAAAATATAGCTAAAAGCTTCTTGAACTTGAAAATCATGCCAGTCCAGTTGCAATCTTGTAATCTGAGAAGGCTTTTAATTACATATTCTGAAAACATTTAAATGATCAAATCTCTTCTTTTCCTTTCTTTCCCATGAATTGTCAGACAATTTGTGTTCAGAATCTTCTTTTGTCCAGGTGGTGAAGACTTACCTGGCCAGGATCTTTTTCTTTTTCCTCCTCACAATAAAACTGAGCAACTGTTCCCCTTTTGTCTGGCACTGCTGTAGAGGGTTCTATTCATCTTATTTCAAAATGTCATTTCCTGCAGGACTTTTGTTTGCATCATTTCTATCATGTTCATCTGGATGTTGGTAATGGGTAGAAAGGGAGAATTGTGTCTGCCTGAAATGATTTTCAGTTCAGGACTTGAAATGTTGGGTTTCTTACCTGGATGACTACTGCCTTTTTCCTTGAGTGATAGTGAACTATTTGAAGTGTGGCAGGCTCCCAGCTTCACACCCATGTCTGTATGGCACTGTGTGTGTTTACCTTTCTATTTACTCCTCTATAAATGAGCAAGCTTATTATAGTAGTTTCATTCTGTAGACATAAACTCTACATTGTGGCCACGCTTTTGCTTGAGAGGTCTTACAGGTTTGCTTGGTGTCTACTTAGGTGCTTTTCTAAATCTTCCATCTTCATACTGTTCCACACTTCCCATTTCCTCAGGTATGTTTTGACTGTGTTCTGCAAGGTCAGCAGCAGTGTCAGGTATGCAGCTATCAAATACATTTAGTGTTGGCAATGCATAGACTGCCTCAAAAAGATATTGTAGGAGATTAAATCCTCTCTTCTCTCAGAAGTTCTCTTAGATGTTTTGCTGTTACTGGCAGAGGAGCAGAACATAGATAGCTCTCTAAAATCCTGCATTATTTTAAGAGCTTCATTTGTCCCAAGATGGTTACTGCAACACTATCCTGTGCTTTGCAGTGTGGCAGTTGTGGATTTTTTTTAAACAATTCTGAGTGGTCCTTGGGCTGTTGCTTGCTTTTCACCTGCTCTTAAGCTCAGGACCACATTGTTCAGATGCAAGACTGACACCTATTTTTGTCCTCTAATCTACTTGCTGTTTAGGGGCTTTGAGAGACATTTTGTCATGCTCACATTTAGCCTGATGTCTTCAAAGAGATGATCTGTCATTTTTTTGGAGGGCTCTGTAATTCCATCTCGAGGGCTGGTTTTGAAAGGGGCATTCTTGCTGACAAATCTGGCTTACTTGGGGTCCCAACTGTTTCTCATCAGTCTGTTCCTCAGCAGTCAGAGGGTGTCATCTTTTAAGGCTTGTAAATAATCATCTTTGTGGTGCACTGAGCATTCCTGTGCCACTGCTGTTTCTGTCCTTTACAGATGTGCTTATCCAGCCAGCTGGAGTTACTAGACAAGCATTTTCCAAACTTGTTTGAGCATTTTATTTCTCAGGAAAATGAAAGAAGCATCCTATAGAAATGGCTTGGTACTGAAGAACCCATTTCTGAGAGTGTGTTTATGGTGTTTTCCTTGTTCCCAGAGAGCATGTCTAGTGCTGTGGGGGGAATACTGGTACAGATCTATGCAGATTATTTAATTTGAGTTATATATGTTTTCTACACAGTGTTATTTTGAGTGTTTGAGAGTTGATGTTGTTGATAAGAAAAGTGCACTAGTTGGCATGTGGGTAGGAACTTGTGGATCACTTTGAATCTGCCCATTAGGGCCCCTGCAGACTTAGACTGATGGTGCTTAGTGGTTATCCTCAGTGGTTTGAAGACTCTGAAAATGATGTTTTAGTGCAAACAAGATGTAATTTGGCTCACCTTTGTGGTAGGTTCTTGGATGCAAGGTTAGGTATGTGTTAAAAGCTCCTCTAAGGGGCAGTGGGCTTGTACTTCATTTGACTGAAGATGTTTTGTGCTGTTTGCTGGTTTCTGCCTTCTTCAAACAGGATACCAGAAAAGTAGTCAAAAAACAGGAAAAAAAAAATAAAAAAAACCAAAACCCTTACATTTTTAGTAGCATTGCTTTCATGGAACCTACCTTGTATCTCTGGACTTAATTTGGAACACCTCAAACAATGTGTATGTTTTACATCCAACTCTTTTCCTTTATATATTCTTGGATCTAAAAAAAATGTTCCAGGCATGTGTTTAGATGACTGTGTAATAGTGTCTTGGATTTCTCAGCTATGGCAGTTGGAATGAGAGCATCAGTGCAGTGTTCCACACATGCCTGCAGGGAAAGCTATGTGAAACATAAGAGGCAGTGTCATGGGCTGGAGGACAAGAAATTCCCCTCTCAGATCTAATGGAGCAACAGGTACCCCCTTCAGATAGCTGTGAAGAGGCTCTTGGGCTCTCCTAAACCTAAATTTTCTGCAGGAGCCATGTTTTGTTTGTTGTCTATTCCCTTGCTCCTGTTTTCAGCAGACTGGCTCTGTGGAAACAGAGAAGTCCTGAGAGGATTGTTCCAGTTATACTTGCCTCTGTACCTTTTTTGATTGATGCTGTTATCTCCTAGCCAGCACTCTGTGGTAAGTGCATATTCTTTCAGCTCTAATTGGCTAAGAAGGAGTGATGTAATTTTTTTGAAGCCTTCTTTTTGTGCCATGTCATTCACATGTTGAGGGAAGAGGCTCCTGAGTCTTTTCTGTTGACCCTTGGAGAACTGCAAGGCAAGCTCTTTGTGGCTTGGAAATAGAAAGTTTGTTCTTTAGGCTGCAGAACCTGACAGAAATTTGAGCAGGTTTAGGTGGTGCTGAGAGCATTACTCCATTTGCTGATTCCTCCCTTTCAAGAGGTAAGCTGAGGAGTCTGATATCTAGACAAGCTTGTCTGAGTGATAGAAGTTGAAACTGAAAGGTCTCAAAGACCATTTGAGAATTAAGTAGT
>NW_008611445.1:0-13732 GCF_000691845.1 Merops nubicus
ACAATTAAAGTGGTTTAAACCACCACAAATATCTCCTACAGGTATATTTTGTACACAGATCGCACTGATGAAATAATGTATATGGTAAAATGTATCTGTTTGGGGAAACATATCAAGCAAACACCACATAGTCCTATGTTTCTTGGAAAAATTCAAGCCTCATAAAATACCTAATATGGTTCAACATTAAGTACATGGTGTTCCCAAAATAATGCAAGAAAGCAACGACAAAATTTTTTTCCATGATGTTCTAAGATGAAACTTCTGACAAGTTTGTATTTGACATTTTTCAAAGAGACTAATAGATACCCTATACATTATGTTTACATGCATACAGAGCATGTAAACATGTTTACATTTTACAGAGCACTACTCAAGAATAATGTGCATGGCAATATTCATGCACTGTATTCCCAGGCTAAGCCTGAGAAGTTTTTATCTTTTGTATTTCTCACTTATCTTACAATAAAAGAAAATGAAACTTCAAAGTAAAATGCACAAATAATACATTTTACCATTATTAGTGAAACTAATTTCTTTATTTCACTCTGTATTTGCAAAAGCAGTGCTCTTCAGGATTGCCAGGAAGAATGTGCTCATGAAATTGTCTTTATATACTGACCTAAAAGTCTTTGCTACAATTACATACAAACCAAACAGTTTTGTTACAGAACAATATTTTTTATATCATGGCAGGCATTAAAGTTATAGCCATCTCCTTAAACCCCCAGCCAAATCTTGTTCAGAGGAAATGCAGCAAGGAACACATAAGAAAAACCCAACTTCTCCCGAACTACTTTTTGCTGCCACAGTACCTTTCAGCTCACAAACATAACGAGATACTATTATTTCTCAGCTGTTAGTTTCAGCAGTTTTGTTTGAACATTAAAGTTCTATGTGATGAGGTCAGAAACCAGAAACATGCCTAACGTCCTAAGCAGTCAATACCTGTAAGCAAGTGCCTATGACAACTAAGTCCAGTATTATGTACTAGAGTGAAACCAGCTTACAGACAGCATGTAACTGACAGGTTTCCACACCACTCGCAGTTAAACAGAAATCTTGGCACTGGTAGTCAGGAAGCTGCTTTGTCTGTCATGAAATTCCTCCCTCCATTTGTCACTGTACTGTGCAGAATACAATAACGTGTACTCAGGAACAATTTTGATGCACTTCAGCCACTTCTCTGTATGTAAACCCATTTTAAGTAGATTCAGAAATGAATCTAAACATACCTTCTGTAAAGATCTAATTATTTGTCAAATGTCTACAAGATCATTTAAATGAGAGATATAGCACCATGGTCTCCTGAAAAAGAATTTAAAATTCTGTATCTCACTAAGAAAGTTAGTTCAGCCTGACCCACCCAATACCTTAACATTCCTCTAAAAATTCCTATCATATATCTAAAACAGTCCAGGTCATCTCTCATCCCCCATTCTAGTGTAGCAAATTTGAGGACATTTATTTCAATTACCTTATTTGTGTCCTAAATTAGGACACATGTTCAAGAATAATTTAACTATAGGAAAGGTATTTTATGTTTACTCTTCCCAAGCATGAAGTTTGGAGCAAGTGATCCTTTATGACCTTTTACATATGAAATTTTTACTTAGGTCTTTTTCAGCCACTGAGGAAATGATAAATTATATTGATTGTGATGCATTAAGTGTGGTGTTCTCAGAAACAAACAGAATACTCCTTGGGTATTTGATGATCAATTTATTAATCTAATTACTGAAGTAGCACAGGCATGCTGTTCACTCTTGAAGACTTCAGAAGAGCTCAAATCACCACATGGATCCAGCCCCCTCCCTCCTTTCTCATGACTATACATTTTACTTATTTACTTTCACCATTGGTTAAAAAAAAAAAGGTCAATTTAAAAAGTGAGCTTACTCACCAGGTGGGCCTCCCAGACATATGCAGCTCTAGCTGTAAAGCCACACAGAAACCTGTTAAGGGGCCTGCTGCCAAGAACTGGCTTTAGATCTATTTATAGCATAAACATGGTGAAGGCCTGTTAAGTCTTATTAGCCTATTTAACAGCTATTTGAAGATTTGGTTTTTAAGATGCAATAACTTAAAAATAACTGCATATGGCTCAGTTTTTTCAAAATGTTTTAAAGCTTAAGCAAACCCTATTAAATTTATCATCAACATTACTCTTGAAAGGCCATCACACCTTTAAAAACTACAGAGTATGTTACATTAAAGGATGTAACAAATTCAAACAAAATGAACAATTAGAGCAAACAAGCCATTCATTAGATCACCTTCAAGTAAAAGCCCGTATTTGCACACTAAACCAGGAAGATAAATTCAAGAACTAATACCTTTTTGAAATTGGATTTAAATAAGCTAATTTTGGCCTTTGGCACTGGGTCTCAGTAACAGGAGAGAGGCTTAAAATCACAGACCCTCATGGCTAAAACAGAGAAGAGTAAGCATTACTGCTGCACAGATGTCATTGCAGGCAGAAAGAGACAACTCAGGAAAAGAAGAATGTGATGAAAAGAATTTTCAAAAGGAAAAAATAAATCTGAACTCAATGTATGTAATGGAACGAAAAGGAAGATGCTTGAAGAGCATGCCATAAAAAAGCAAAGAAAGCTCTGTTAGAATCACTCCTCATGGCTGCAGTGTAAACCAAATCTTAAGAAACAGCTTCCTCTCAGGAAACACAAATTCTTGATTAAGTTAAAAAACCAAACCAAGCCAAAACAAAAACCACACACACACAATAGAAAACCAAGAGCAAGCAGAACTAATAACTATTTATGAACTACAAGCAGCTGGACATATTTTGTCAGAGGAAATAAAACAACTAATGTCTCTCTTAGGCTATGAGACATAACCCAAGCTTACCATGTCTCACTCTCAATGTGAAGTGTATCTTAGAATAACATCCCACCAGTTTAACATTTCTATTTAAATTCTACTATCACTTCAAGGGGAAGGAAGGGAAACCTACTTCATAATTAAAGAAAATTAAATAACAGTTTTAAGTTAAGCCCATTTTTTTCCCACTCCTATGCAAAAGGATATTCATTTCTAATTTAGCAACGGTGGTCCAATGCCATAGCCAAATGTCTACATTAATTTAACAGAGACTGAAGCAGAAAAAAGAACTACCTTGTACCCAGGTGCTTCACCCACTATTATCTCTCTTCTCTGTAGAAGTCCACACAGAAAACCTATGAGGAACACGTACGTTCATTCATGTTTCTGTGACTGATGCAGTGAAAGACTACCTTTGAAAAACATTCCACTTCTTCCTTCTGTTTACAGTGCAAAATGAGAGGATGCTGTGAAGCCACTAAAACTTTACCAATAATTAGGCTTACTAGTACAATTTCATGCAAACGTTGTCCATGCTCACAGCTTCTATTATAACAAACATTAACTGGAATGTGATGTTCAGAAAGGGGAAAATATAAGGATTCTTTTTAGCTATAGCTTTACTGTCTTATACCCTTTTAAAGAATTGTTTGAACTGTTACTAGCTTTACAGAGCCAAACGCAATAGCACCACACTGTGGGAGAAAGCATCGTCATACACAGTGAATGAGGCAGCAACTAGGAATTGAGGCATCGTAAGAAATGTTCCCCAGTGTCTTGGAAGTTCTGTGTGCCCCCCAGCTTTAAAAGGATATGAGGTTTAGAATGCTCCGTGAAAACTTTTAGTACTAAATTAAAGATGCAATTTAAGATTACAAACTTAAAAGTCTATTACAGCCAGATTTTCAACGTATTTCTGATCAAAGCAAATCTAAGCATGTAACTGTGCATCCCATGTGGACTATTTTTGTAACTGAAAATATTGAATATAGTAGCAGAGGCCCTTCCATTCTCACAAACACATGCAAATCTGGATTGGAACCAACTGAAAATTCAAGCTTTTATCCTACTGCTGAGGCAACTTGTGACAGAGCTTATAAAAAAAGCCATGAGATAGACCATCTATTTCTCTCAATCATGTACACAAAATCACAGACTGGTAGAGGTTAAATGATACTTCTAGAGGTCATCTGGTCCACCCCCTCTGCTCAAGCAGAGCACCTACAGTAAGCTGCTGAGGACCATCGGCTTTTACGTATCTCCAAGGACGCAGATTCCACAACCTCTCCGAGTAATCTGTGCCAGTGTTAGGTTATCCTCACAGTAAAACCCGTTACCTGATGTTCAGACTGAGCCTCCCATGTTTCACCCCCCTCACCTGCTGGTAACACTCCTCCTAAGGCAGCTCAGGGTAACATTAAACCTTCTCTGTGGCAAGGACACATTACCGCCTCATGTTCAGCTGAGTCTCCACCACAACCACCACAGGGCCCTTTCTACTTAAATGCTTTCCAGCTGGGCAGCCTGCAGCATGTACTGGTGCAAGGGGCTCTTCCTCCTAAAGTGCAGCACTTTGCACACTTCCCCTTGCTGAACTTCGTGAGTTTCCTGTCATCCCATTGCTCCAGCTTGTCAGGGACTCTCTGGATGGCAGCACAACCCTCTGGCATACCAAACACTTCCCTGTTTGGTGTCTTCTGCTGACCATTGGCCCGACAAGGAAGGATATTATCATTAATGAGCAACACACGAGCCAGATCCCTCCCTCTGGTCTTATACCGTATGCAAGAGATCCAAGGTGGCCCACCACAGGAGGAATGAATACACCAATGTATTCACTCACGACACAAGGTAGGGGAGAGGGAGCAAGTTGATTCTAGAACCAGGCCATAGGTGAAGAAAGGATCCAGGCAATCAGTCCTATCCCAATCATATATAACTGCCAGAAGAAAGCCTTATAATTCCACTCCTGTCTTGATCTTGTTGCTCCATTACTGGGAACTGTACTCGCTGTCAAGAGTTGTGGATTTCTTCCGATAACCAGAATCCCCACACAACACACACACTACGTAAACAGACCTCCCAACTCCACTGCAAGCAGAGTCAGCTCTTCTTCAGTGGCTTCTTGCACCACCTCCAAGTTAATGTGGAAGGTGGGAGCACCTGGTAGTCATTTCACAGTTCCCACCCAAGGCTGGCCAGACCCTGGGTGAAAACAAATCGGGAGGGTCTTTCCTGCCTGGTTGTGGACATCATCCATAAGCCCACCTGCATTCAGGGCTGGGGGTTTAACCCCAGCACTTCATGGTGTCATCAGCAAACGTGCTGAGGGTACACTCTGTCCCATCATCTACATGTTTAATGAAGATGTTGAAGAGAACTGGACCCAGTATTTGCCCCTGGGGTACAACAGTAGTTACTGGCCTCCACCTCAACTTTGTGCCACTGAGAAGCACCCTCAGCGCCCAGCTGTTCAGTCAATTTTCAATCCACCTCACTGTCTGCTCATCCATCACGTATTCCTTCAGCTTCTCTATGGAGATCTTATGGAAGACAATGTCATAGGCCTTCCTGAAGTCTAAATAGACAATAGGCCTTGATGTCCCTTCATCTAACATGTTTTTTTTTTTTTTTCCCCTCTGGAAAACAAAATACAGAGATGTGCCAATTGCAAGTAGGCACCAGAGGTCCTTGAAAACAAAGCAAAACAACACAACAAATCTAGCAAGTGATTAAAGTTCAAACATTTGGCCTACGAGGACGAGCTGAGGAAAATGAGTCTGTATGGTCTAGAGAAGTTAAAGCATACCTAGCAGTAGTTGTTCAACACCTATGAGGTTATCGAGAAGAAAGAGTCAAGCTCTTTGGCAAGGTATACAGTGGAAGAGTGTGTTACAACAGTTACGAAGAACAGTGAAGGTTCCATCTCGATATAAGAAAATAATTTTTCCCTAGTAAAATAACTAAACACTGGAACAGGGTGTTCTGGAAAATTACAGGTCTCCATCCATTCCTACACCCAACTGGACAAAGCCTTGAACAATCCACTTCAAGAAAATTGGATTGAAGATCTCTCAAGAACCCCTTAATCTGAAAGATTCTGTGAAATCAGTTTTACTTTATGTTCGTAGTGGCTTAACAGCACACACAGAGAGCACACACAGCATAACTCATTCATTCCCAAAAGCTCATTCACTTACCCAAGTCTTCAGGGTTTTTTGTTTGCTTTGCCAAAGGAATAACACAACACAGATCTTACATATCCATCCTTCTGCCTCTGGACTGATGGGTTACCATACAGGAAAGAAAACTGTCAGAGCCACACAGGCTTAAAGGGATACTCTTCATTTTCTCACCTAAATCTTAAGACATTGAAACAGGCCAGCAGCGACAAAATTTGTACTGCATTCATACCTTATAATACATTAAGCATCTCCAGTCTCATTAGTCTGAGGCAGAGAGTTGACAACCACCTGCTTCTTTCTAGCAGCATAAAGGACAGAAAAAAATCCATGGGGAGGAGGGACAGGGCACCATTTCCTATTGTTGACTGAATATAAACAACTGTCTGATTGACACAAAACCCCATCTTCTGACTGCATTCATATACTGGAATGTTCTTTTCAGTGTCAGATACGACCACTGCACAATTCTATAGAGACAAAGAAAGCCGAGTGCCATCACAGCATCTTGCATATTTTTAAGAAAATGTAAAAACTCCAATGCTTGGTTTCTGCTAAGCCAGTATACAAAAGTACTACATGAGCAATGGCTACATTTTTTTTTATTGTATCTATACAGAAGATTCTCTCTCAGAAAATCTGCTCTTAAGTTGAAGGTAATTTCTAAGTTTATATTTATAAAATGGTAATTCTATATGGCAATATCCTTCTAAGAATGTTTAATCAAGTGCTCTTTCCATGTTACGTGCCATCACCACCAGCAGAGCTGCAAGCTGAATACTATCTGCTGGTAACATTGTACAACCCTACCCTTACTCAAAGGAGACTGATAGGATATAAGGTAGGAAATCATTGCCAGTTTAACAACCATATGCTACCTGCTATGCAACTCATTCAGGTCTAGATAGATTTAAAAAAAAAAAACACTCTGGGTATAGTATTCACGTTGCATAACAGAGGAAAGATGGAAAAAGCCACAAGTGCTAATTTTAAGAGTCACGCTTACTAATTAGTCCTGGCTAATTTAAAGTTTCCAATACTAACAGGATTCTGTTACTTTTATTCTTAAACCAGTGACTTACATGCATCATGTGGAAATGTTAATGAAGAACAGAATACAAAGAATCTCTAAGTAGAGAAACTTAATTATTTCAGAAGAAAGACATCAGAAGTACCAGTACATAGCTAAAAGAAATGCACACAACTCAGAATTATAATGATGACACAGAATATATTGAGCACTCAGCTTTAAGAGAATAAAACAACCCACAAAAAAAACAAAACCAAAAAAACACCACAAAAACAAAACACCAGACCAAGCAACCAAAATGTCTGCTGTGACCTCAAGATTTTAAAAAAGTCTGACTATCAAAAGGTAAAAGATCTTCCATTTTCAGCACAGAAAATGTCTTCAAGCTAGGTTGTATCAACAGACATATATATTATAAAAATATTGTTAATATATCAAAAATCTGCATAACCTCAGCATAATGCTGTGGTGTTTTTTTTTTTTTTTGGAAAAAAACCAAACTAATTCATTTTTACTAAATTGTGAACTTACATGTATTCACAAGACAGCTGCAGTAAGATGCACACATACGGCATCAGGGACTCCAAGCTGGCACAGAGCTGTCAAACCTGGCTGTAACCAACTGTTGTTTCCTTTGTCATGTTTTCTGTCCAGTCAGAGCACGCTTTCCTCCCTCACCTTGGCTTTCGTGCAATTGTAACCTAACCTGCTTATAGTCTGAATGAGCTAGGTTAGCAAGACATAATATTTGAAAAGTTTAAACTAACCCGGTTCACTTAAAATTAAAGGAGTTGTGTCACAGGCACTGGGACAAGGAGGAAGGAAAAGCAGGAATTAAGATTAAGGAGGAGTAATTCAACCAGTTAAAATATAGGGCTAAGAAACAGGGAAAATGGCACTTGAGATGGCTGACAAAAATCAACTGTTACCACCCATGATTATCCCCTGTAATTCAGCTCAGCAGTTTCTGAAGTCAACATTTTTATTTGTTGCTTGCATTTGCTCATGTGGCTAAATGGCACACAACTAAAGAAATAAATCACTAAAATTTAAAAACATTCTACTTAAAAGTCACTGAATATCAGAGGAAGAATTGATGTCAATAACCTTGTCAAATATTCATTTACAATCTTTAGACCCTTCTGCCTAATCCACTTTGTTAAAATGGTCTCTCATGTCCGATTATCGCCTCACTAATCCTAAACTTGCCTTTCATGAGTCTCATCCCACTTCCATTCCTCTTCCCCCAGAGCTTCTCAAGCACCAGCTGCTGCTTTTCCACAACCTTTAGCTCATCTGAGATGTCTTTCCTCTTGCCTTCACAAACATCCTGTTGTTAACCTGTAATTTCTACTTATTGCTCCTTTTCCCTCCCTCAACCCATTTTCTCTGTCCTTGCAGGCTGGCAATCACAAATCATCCTCCTCTGGTTGCTTATCCAATTTCCTTTTGCAAACACAGTTCTTTATTCCTTCCTTCCTATTAACCTAGTCTACCAAACCTTTTACCTCTCTTGTCCTCCCACATTCAACCCTGGTAGGAATCTTTCCCTCAGCAACTTCCAATTCTGACTTCTGTTACCCCCTTTCTCATCCTGCAGCAACTGCAAAAGTGTTCCTGAGCAGAACCAGGCTAGAACATGCTCTGCTTAAAAAACAAGCTTCTAAAATCCACTTGGCCAGGATTTCAACGATTCCTGCTCCTTCCCCTTCAGAAACAACAACAAAAAGGTATAACGCTGAGAAGTTTTGTGTTTATTTTAAACTAGGATTTAGTTTTTAAACAATATATATACATTTTCACAAATTGTTATAGGAGCCCTAAAATGTCAAGTCCTTCACTTATCAAACACACACAAATAACGAATCAGTTGCATATTTAAAAGTTGCTACAAGATCCCTTAGAATTATTTTTCTGATGTACTAATCTTATAGGCACCGATGACTGCTTTTTTGTACTTTTCCCATAAAATGTTATAATATGGTAACTCTTAATGACACAGGGAGGTTTTTTTTTTTCCACTTTAAATTTCCTTGTATTGTCCAGAACACATCTGCTTGTTCTTTTCTACAGTCTTCATTTATCCTCCTTACAGAAGTTTTGTATGTTGAATCTAGAATGCAACTATAACCCATTCCACAGAATTCTAAGAACTCAAGAAGTTAATTTCATTTAAATATTGACATCTATTCTATATCTTCCTTTTCCTAAGATTTCTTCTGACGTTGTTAAAGTTCTCTTTAAGATCAGTAATGAAATTCTTCAATTTTTACCTTTACTACTTTTATCATATCTTATGTCTCTTTATGAACTAGAAATAGTGTTTTCTATTATTGCGTATAAGATGCTTCACCTGAAAAACTGATTAAACCAATCTGACTCTTCAAAGGGGAAAAAAAAAAAAAAACACAACAAAAAACTGAATTAAAAACTAATATTCATGAGCTGAACTGTACACAAACAGCCAGGAGCAGATCATACTTTTGTGAATACAATGAAATCCTAGATGGCTCTAACACTTTGCCTGCTCCAGAGACTTAAGACTCTTCATTATAGCAGCACTGAACAAGATGTCATAAACAGCATTAGAAGCTCCAACCTGTACAGGGCAGTTCCCTTTCCAAGCAAGAATACAATCCAAATTCTCTAGCACCTGTAGCCCAGTAGTGGTGCATTCTCAGGTAGAGTCACCCAGCTAGAACAGCAGGATTGCAAAGTTCCACATCTTACTCTGACTCCTAACACAGTACTTGGGGCATTCAGTCAAATTCAGTTCTCCAACAGCCAAGCTGGTACACTAACCACGCACTGGACAGAAGGAAGTTGCTTCCTACTCCCTTCTCTGTCACCCCTTCCCTCAGTTTTGATCAAAAGTAACCACGCTGGATGAGCTATGCATCGAGTTCATGATATTCTAAAATGGCCAGACATGACCTGAGAAAGCTTATGTCAAAACATTCCAGGGTTGAGCAGTTTTGCCCTGTTGCCTTTACTGCTGCAATGTAAGAGAGCTCTAACCAACCCTACACAACTATGTCAGCAGATCACATTGGAGCGTGAGTTTGTAGAGTTTGCTGAAGCACCATGTGAAATTAAGGCACATATGATGTTTCAAATAAATAAATTAATAAAATATTAATAAGAAGTGAACCACAGCCTACAACTGAGGCTCTGCTAGGTTTCTGCAAGTAGAATTTGGGCAAAGTCTTTGATCTAAATGTAGTCCTGAATCAATTCCATTCAACATACAGATGTAGATTTTTCCAGGAGAGTTCTATTCAATCAGTGACTGATACTGGCCAATAATTTTAGAAAGTACATTACAACTAAAGCTAATTTTGTTAAAAAAAAAAAAATTCAATTACACTTTACAAATATTCAGCAGTTGGGGATTTCTTTTAATGTAGAACTTCATCCCTAGAAAGTGCACATTTACTCTTAATCAGGACAGAAAACCCAATGATGAACTCAGTTTACCACACTACAAAAACTCAAACTTTTAATTTGCTTTTATGCCTTACAACCCATAACAGATATGTTTCAAAAACATCTGCACTGGGGATATTTGGAAAAACAATTGTTTTATTCATCTTAAAGCAGCAATGGCAAAATACTAATTAAGGTAAAACTCAGCAGCTCAGTATGAGTAATAGGTACAAAAAAAGAAAAAAATGTCTTTTCATTGGATAGAACAGCATGGAAGTATTTCAGCAGGTAGTTTTCTCTGAACACAGATTGTTTTTCCTTATGTATGGCATCTGACAGTTTTCAGTCTTTGCCAAGACCTTCAGATCAGTTGTGGAAGTCCCAGAAATGGACTTAACACAATTTCCCACAAAACTTAACATCTAGTTACATTTTGAATAAAAAAATGTTTGCAGATACTACAGTAAGTGCAGCCACCTTCCCCAAGTTTGTGTGCAGACAAGGCTCAGTCTTGGCAATGAGTAACTTGCAACAGAGAACTGAAGCATGCATCCTGTCTGGTGGTGAAAGCCTTCTGTAGACATGGTAGCAGATGATAAACCTGACACAACCTTCTGCAGCAATTTCAGTATAGCTGCACCAGCAGAGAAAGTTCCAATGCTGTACTGCATGAATCTTCACAGCTGGAGTAAGGAAGGATTTACTACCAGTTTGTACAAAACTCCTTTTTTTGTTCCTCAACATACTAAAAATTGCTATGCATATGCTTTAAAATAAACAAATTAACAAACCCTTCCCCCCCCCTGACAGTTACCAGCTTACTATAAAAATCCCTTGTGTTAGCAGGAACCAGGCGGAAAAGACTGGCACTGCTATTACCTGCTTTTTCTCTCCACATTCAAATGAGAAGCAGCTGAACAGGTCTGGAACTGCCACATTAACTATCCTTTACTAATGGAGATCCTATTCCTGGTTCTCAATGCAAACATACTATAGAATGAATCAAAGTCCCCTTCCTCATTTTTATGTTACAGTGTAACTGAAAGAACTAAAGCAATTCTCTGCACACCTCTTGGGATTCAAATCTTGCTTCTTTTCTCCCCTCTGGGTGCAGACTTGGAATGTGGAATAAACATGGTCTCCTCTGTACCTAGAGTGTTTTTGATCTGAATACGAAGAAGGTGATCTCCCCATCTACTATGGAAATCTTACTCAACACCAATTGCTATAGTCAAAATCAGAACCTACCATGGCCAAAACTAGAACACATAATCCATGAAAACAGTGTTCTAAGATATCCAGAAATCATTTTACATAGCTCATGGATGTCATTGTTCAACCACATGTCTAGGGTAGCAGCATTATTTTTTTTTTTTTTAACGGCTGAGGCACACTTTCAAAGCTGATTATCTGTTTCCAATTGACTGCTCATTTCCTGTCTTAAGGAGAAAGGATTCCCTTCATAAGGCTAGAAAACTCCATCTTTACAGTCCTGTCCTTACCTTATTATTGAGAGCCTGGTTTGAATGTGGCTTCAAATATAAGCTGAGGAAAGACTATGTGAAACGTAAAGAACTTTTTTTAAAATACATATATTCAAAATTGCTAAGGACCTCCCAGTCCTCCTCTTCCTGGGTAGGTTTTCTTTGAACATTAAAGGAAGGTGCCGGACTGGTTCTCAACAAAATAATTTCTGTAAGTGGAATATTCAGGGGATAGCTAAATCTGCTTAGTATATGACACTTATCTGCAATGAACTAGATTTGAAGTATCACACACTCCATGCATCAGTAAGGTAGCATCACTGAAGGGGAACCAATAGTGAAGGCTCATTCCCTCACTAACATTTTCCAGCACGTGACAACCACTGGTAATCCACAGAGAAGCATAAAATATTTGCCTGACAGGTAAAAAAAAAAATAAAAAATAAAGTTATCATCTGTGCTTTCCTTCTAAAAGCACAGACATAGAGAAACATAGAATTACTAAGGTTGGAAAAGACCTATAAGATCATCAAGCCAAACCATCATCCAACACTACCATGACCACTAGACCATAGCCTCAAGTGCTACATCTACTTGTTTTCTGACCACCTCCAGGGATGACGCCTCTCCCCCCTCCCTGGGCAGCCAGTTCCAGTGCCTCACTCCTCCTTCAGTAAAATTCTTCCTAATGTCCAGTCAAAACCTCCCCTGGCACGACTTATGTCCATTTTGTCTCATCCTATCACTAGTAACCTGAGAGACGGGACCAACACCCACCTCCACTACAACCTCCTTTCAGGTAGTTGTAGAAAGCAATAAAGTCTCCCCTCAGCCTGCTCTTCTGCAGACTAAACAAGCCCAGTTCCTTCACCTGCTCCCCATAAAACATGTTCCCCAGACTCTTCACCAGTTTCATTGCCCGTTCCTGGATCCACTCCAGCACCTCAATGTCCTTCTTAAACTGTGCTGCCCAAGACTGAACCCAGTACTCAAGCTGTGGCTTCACCAGTGCTGAGTAGAGGGGAATACAATCACCTTCCTACATCTCCTGGACACATTATTTTTTGATACAGGCCAGGATGACACTGGCCTTCTTGGCCACCTTGGCACACTGCTGGCTCATGTTCAGCTGGCTGTCCATCAGCATCCCCAGGTCCTCATTTCTGATAAAACTGTTTTCCTGGCTTAATTGTTTTCATAGAATTGTCAGGGTTGGAAGGGACGTGAAAGATTATCTAGTTCCAACCCCTCTGCCACAGGCAGGGACACCTCCCACTAGATCAGGTAGCTCAAAGCCCTATCCAACCTGGCCATGAACACTGGAAAGTGAAGAGGCATCCACAACTTACCTGGGCAACCTGCTCGTGTCTTACCACCTTGATAGTGGAAAATTTCTCCCTATCCCTGTGTGTGTGTGCATGTGAAAACAAGGTGGAGTGAGTTGTTGCAGACATTTATGGAATTAGTCTTTAGTATGTCCAGGGTCTCACCACTCTCATAGTGAAGAACTTCTTCCTAGCGTCTAATCTGTATCTCTCTACTTCTAGTTTTTCCCCATTCCCCCTAGACCTATCACTATCTAACATCCTAAACAGCCCCTCACCAGCTTTCCTGTAGGCTCCTTAAAGTACTGGAAAGCCACAATAAGGTCCCCTCGGAACCTTCTCTTCTCTAGACTGAACAGCCCCAACTCTCTCAGTCTGTCCTCATAGGAGAGCTGCTCCAGCTCTCTGATCATCCTTGTGACCCTTCTCTGGACATGCTCCAGC
>NW_008611446.1:0-28030 GCF_000691845.1 Merops nubicus
CTGAACCTGCCCCTGAACAATAAAAGCCGTTTAACCCACCACACGGGCTGAGATAGAATTTGAAAGAACTTACTAATTCTAAGGAAAGCATTCACAAAACAATCCATCGGCTCCTTGATATTAAAATGCGTAAGTTAAAGGAACAACAAAGGCAAGATCAAAAATCTAAAAAAATCAGAAACTTAGGTTTAAAAGAGTAACTTGAAAGAGGATTCATGTAAGTTTGGACAAAAATGTTATTTTACTATACCAAAAGATGCTATATGTGGACAAAAATATAGCTAAAAGACTGAAAAAATGGGAGCAGCTGATTTAATGTGTCAAGTGCACTTGGCAGATAGCCTTCTTTGATGTTTTTATTAATGATCTGTAGAGCTAATTAATGGGATGGTAGAGAAATAGAATTTTTCTAAGATTGGAGAACCTGTGACTCTACCTGTGACAGCCAGAATTCTAGTGGGCATAGAATAGGACAGTCAGAAGCACTTACAAAGTGGTGTAAAACATTAGTGCCAATTCAGTGTAATCTTGGAAAGCATACTTGTAGGCCAAGAGCCCTTAAACCAAGGAGGTGTCTTTCTAGAGTGCTCTGCCAAGACTGAGTAGGGCTCTGGATTACATTCTTGGCTGTTTGTACTCAGGAGGTTACTTGCAGACTAGAAGGAATAAGGAAAGAACAACAAAATTGATAAAAGTAATTTATTTATCACAACAGAAGTGAAAAATATGAGGGCAGGTCATGGCTGGCCCTCTAAAGCTGTGTAGAGAGTGATGATATGACACATTGGTAAACGTGTTTGTAACCTGTTAAGGGCTTTATCTTTCCTAACTACAGTAGAGCAAGGTGATTCCCTTTCTGTGAGGTAGCTGGCTTCTTAGGAGAATGATGCTGACCCATATGAATACAAAATGTTTGGGAGAAGTTCTTCAACCCACTTTCCAAGGCCAACTTTTTCATCCAGCTTTCCTTTATTTCCAGTGCAGGTTTGCACCACAGCAGCATCTTGCAGCTAAAAATGTAGTCAGATCCTGACTAAGTTATTGTAAATGTCTGCAAACACTTGAAAGTTGTAGGTAGAATGGGGAGAGGCACCAGTAGGGTATTGTGCCAAAACAAGGTTTTCCCAAAATAGACAGGCAGTCTCAAAATCCACACTGACTAATAATATCAAGCCTGTTGTTCGGGTTATAATGGAATTGCTGATACCAAAAAGCCCCTCTGTATGTACCAACACTCTTCCGTGCCAACAAAAGATGGAGAAAAGTAGAAAACAGACAACTTGGAAAGCTTGACAGTACCTTTAATAGCCTTCTACTATTGCATGAAATAACTCAAGTAGTTACAGTCAGAAGATGGAAGTTCACAGTCATTTATAGACTATTTTTTTCTGAAGAACAATATTCAGACATCTCAAAGGAAGTGTGCTGAGTAACTGTCTGGAAAAATATCTTTGCAAAAGTCCTACAGTTAGGTATTCACAAAGCAAGACTTTTTTTTAAGACTTTTTTTTTTTTTTTTTTTACACTAAAGCAGATGGTGTTGAGTGATTGAGACATGATACAAGAGCACAGACAAGAGTTTTAGTGTTTGTGACAAACACTGTCAATTCAGACACAACGTATCAAGATTAACGTTGCTTTATATAAAGGAAAGATTCTTCAGATTTAGAAATAATTACCTAATAAACACATTTCATGTACTGCTTTTTACTTTGAAAAACCACTTTGCTTTCTTTGAGAAACAGAACATCATGGAGAGATCTGGCAGAGACAGGAGAAAGCAACAGTCGTTGCATTGCACCCCTACCCACTTGAAACAAGAGGATGACCGATATGAGTCACACAGCAAAGATACAAAAGCTATTGGTAGCCCTTCCAATTTGTGATTTTTTTGTAACGCTGGTAGTCAATCTCAGATCTGAAGTGCACTAATACTGACAACCCAATTCCTAAGTTATGTATCCACATCATTCTTTAAAAAGCAAACAAATCTGAGACAAGATTGGTCTCTCTCAAAAGACAGATAAGCATGACAGTAGTTCAGCTGGGTAACCACAGTTTGAACAGACTGTGAAGCTAGGTCATCCTGTTTCCTCTGATCTTCTGTAATCCAGTGAGACTCTTTCACTTCTTGCAGTCACAAGCCTGTAAAAGCTATAAAAAAGCAAGTTAGATGGTTGTGTGGAATTAGTTGTTAGTAAATACTCCAATGAAGATAACAGGGCATCTTATTGCCCACACTGTGCCCACCAACACCCAGAAGGTATCCTCACCTCAGCTAAGAGGTGTGGTTGAGAACAAAAATAGACATATCCACAAGCAAGTCTGGGTGTTTACTTTCTGCAGTGCATCGTGTCCCAGACCATGGTGGCACAGAGTTCTGCACAAGTTCTGCAAGGCGTGCTGCCAAGGTTGCTGGCAGACTTGTGTACCAGCTACTGAAAGATTTGCTGTTAACTCAGGTTAGCAAGATGAAAGCTAGCTTGAAAATTTCTAGCCATACTGCAGTTACACTGCTGAAAATCAGTGTCCTTGTTCTAAAACCCTTAAAAATGTGAGAGAAATTCTCTACATAAACAACAGCATGCCAGGTTTCTTCCTTACACCTCACTGAAGGTAAATCAGTCACACTGGCAATATACTTATTATCCTGACCCATGTGATAGCATAATAAAACTTACTCTGTGGTAGCTGTCAAGTGAAACCACAATTTACCTTCTCCTGCCCTCCCATGTAAGATGACTGCCTGGGGTAAGAAAAAACGTATAGCATTTGTGTGACAGAGAGACACTAAAACCAATAGAAAACTGAACTCCAGCTTTTTTTTCCTCAACCAAGGGAAACAATCATAAAATCATAACAGTCCTTCTGCATCTAGAATGAAACTGCAGTGTTCCAGTGGAGCAAGAAGGAGTTAAGTAAATGCTAAGTGGATAAAATGAACCAAGAACCACAGAGCAATGAGCAAACATGTCCTTATTAAGTCAGTTATTTCAGAAGCTGAGCTATTAAGGCTAAATGTTCGTTTCAGAACAGCTTCTATTATGGATTAAAAGCTGATCAAGCAAGGTAGCTCTCTTAAGTATGGTGAGTTGGCTGGTGAGGACAATAGGAAGTGTCCTTCTTCCCAGTCATGTACTCACAACCCTTACTAATGTCAGCACTTTGGAGTAGATAAGCCACTAATTCAATTAATCCTAAAGAAGGGTTTCCTTTTTTGCTTTAAACTGATATTGACTGGAGTGTTGGTCAAGGGAAGAAGTATCTGTTATTAAACCCAGCCTGTATCTGGCAAAGATGCTAAGAAGTAGGAAAGAAGACACTTCTCAAATATTTATGCTGTGAGAGAGGGGAAGAGCATTTTGCACAGAAAACATTTATTTTCTAAGTATCTGTTTCAACTTTGTTTACATGGATAGGTTTAATAGGTTTATTTGTGGAAAATTTGTCATGCATTAAAGGTCATTGGATTTTCTGGTCATACTGCAAGATTTTCCAGAACCATCTAACTTTCCCCATACATTGCATCAGGTGAGGAGTGTAGGCAAGTAACCAGGATTTAGAAACTGAGGTTTTTACTGAACTCAGTAGGAACCATCCTGTGGAATGGGCATAAAAGATGCTCCACCAGCTAGCACTTCAAGATGAGCTCCCTTCATTCAGTTTTATCCCAGAAATGCTATGCTTTAGAGCAATGCTATGAGAATGCTATGAGTTTTAAAGAAATGCTATGTTTTCTCTTTTTAGAGAACCACTCTCTTTTAGAGCTGTGGTCTGCAGACCTCTCGGGTGGTCACGATGTCATCAAAGGGGGTTCACAAAGGCTTAAAGCAGGAGTGGGGAACATCCCGTCCAGAAATATTTGCTCTGGCCTGCAGAGGAGGAAAAGCTCACAGAAATATCCACAGATGGTGCTTTGAAACTGCGGTTCCTCTTCTCTCTAAATCTGAAGACCCTTCATGAGAAAACTGAAATAAATATTTGTTGCAATCTAGTGTTTTCTTGAACCAAGTCTTGGTGGTCCATGGCCACAGAAGGTATTTAGAAGGGTTCTGTGGTGAAGGAAAGGGTGAGAACCCTTGCAGAACATTTGAACTGCTCACATAAACCACTTATTTTTCCAATTAAAACAACAACAACAACAACAAAATAACAACTCATAAACAAACAAACAAAAACAAACACCGAAAACCAAAACAACACTAAAACAAATTAAGCACTTTCTGGTCTCTTTCTTTAGCTGCTCTGCTGAGACCTTGTTATCACAGAACTCACTGAACATGCTGATAACATTTCACATCTGTCTGCTGCTGGAGGAATCCTGAGACAGGTTAAAGCACCAAGGTCTCTGCCAGTGCAAGAACTGCTATTATTTCAGGAGTGCAAGAGGAAGGGTGGAAAGCTCAGGTCTAATATGTGCCTCATTTGATCTCAACATATAGTCAACTAACAGAACAGGAAATAGAGTCTGGCCCTGGTGTCCCCTGAAGTGCAGAGCCTCATATTCTGAAAATGAAAACCTTGTTCCCTGCTGCCACAGCCTTCTTACAGATTAACTGCAGACACTGCATATGCTTGCAACAGTTCATATAACTCTTAGCAGTCTTGCTCAGACACATCAGTCTCCTACTCTCCAGGGTTTAGTTAAACGTGGATTTCTGCCTTCCTGCTGCTATCATGCTTTTGAATCAGTGCTTCTACACTAAACGAAAGCTGCAACAATATATTTCTTTCAGAAGCTCATGTCTGGTTTTGAACCCCATTAATGAGGTGCTGTTAAAAGAGTTTTTGCATGGAGTTTAAAAAAATCTCTTTAAGAAGATGCAACACAAAATTTCTAGTCTAGCTATTATCTCTATTCATTTAGATTTAATCTTGAAGTCATGGGTGGTGAAAGTGGATAACATCTGCAACTAGCAAAACCATCTGCAAAGTTGATTTATTCAAGAGCTTGGCTTCTGAGTTCCTGATACAAAAGCAGAGATATGACACAAGCTAATCAGAAGTACTGAGTTTTAATATTAATTCTGAACCCAAGAGGTCTTGTTTATTTCTAGATTAACAATTCAGACCCCCTTCTTTCCCCTTGCCACATTAGATGCCTTCTTGCTGCTGGATATTTTAAATAGAAATGATGAAAAATGATGTGTGTTTTTCAATTTTCTCTCGTTTTGATGGAGGTCTCCAAGCATCCCACTAAGGGAGTATGTTGCACTGAGAAAATTATGTCAGGAATACAGTCAAATCACCTTAAAAATTGAATTTTACCAGTGTGCCAGGCAGATGAGCTCCCTAGAGAGCAGTGTTCAACTCCCCACAGTGCAGCACTTCTGCATAAAGGCATCTGGGGCATTCTCAGAAGCAGGAGTGGTGGGTGTGCTAGTCAGGGGGAAAAAAAAAGGATTTGCATCAATTCTGGTGCATACATGATTCCTGTGACCCAGAGCTCCCCCACCACTCTGGGCAGTGCCAATGGGGAAGCTACACCCTATTCTACAGGGCTGCAAATCTTCATCTATTTAGGCATTTACAGAATATAGGCTTTAAAAGGCCTTAGGTTCCTCTGGGATTAGTTGGCGGCTCAGCAGAGTCACAAGTCACAGGGCTCTCAGTTGCTTTTGCAAGTGTCTGGGTTTGAAGTCTGGTGGCACTAATGTGCCCAAGCCCATCTTGGATCACATCAACAGGAGGAATTTTTTTTTGAGCCTATTGCTGAACAAGAGCAATCAAATCCATTTCCTTCCTTTCCAAAACAGTGAGTAATTTAAGAGATATCAGTGGGAGGAACTACTGAATTCTTCATTTTGGGTTGTTGCTATAGCAATGCACTCAACATTTATACCAATGAGCTGAAGATGAGCTCTGTTACATGTTTTATTCCCTTTTAGATTGGCCAGCCATCACAATGCAGTATCTCATCCACTGGAGTGTGAAGAAAATAATCTTGTTTACCACCTGAAGACTTAAGGACACTTTAAAAAAGCTGAAGAAGGCTAATAGGTTTTAAGTGTTTTAAGTTTCAGCTTTTCCTTACAGCAGCTGAAAAGAGCCCACGGTTAATATAAACAAAAAATTGTTTGTACTTTAGTTACATAAATTTTATGCTAAAGAATGAAAGGCAGTAGGAGTTAATAATGCATAAACTTCCAACTATGTTTGGACTTGGTTTTAATTCCTGCTTTTTGTCTGGAGAAATATTTCATTCTAGTTGGAATTTTATTATGAAAGTTGGCTGGAAAATCAGTGGTAGGATGACAAACAACACAAATTATTTGAGAGATAATAAAATGGAATAAGGTGCTAGGAGACTGCTTCACTTAGATATTCAGAATTAAGTAGCACATGAGCATCACCCCTGAAAAAAAGGAATTCTCAGCAGTTTTCTTCAGAATATAGACTGGAGCACTATTGCATTTCTGTTGTGAAAAGAAGCTTAAATTAAAATAGTTTGGTTTGTTGTGCACCAGTAAATGATACATTGCAAACCGCTGTAGAAGTTTCTACAGGTCACTTCACACACACTCCTTTGAAGATAAAGACCCAGTTCTCATATCTGTCATATCTCTCATCTTGTTTCTATCAATGAGAGTAAGCGCTGTGTCCATTCCTGTTTGAGAGCCTCTGAAACTCCTTCACAGTGCAGGAAACAGAGCCTACTTTCAGATCTGCAAAATCAAAGACCAAGTCTTGTTTGGTGTAGTAAGGTGGCATCAAAACCATACATTTTGTCTTAATACTCAGAGGTAAGTAATATGATGAACCACAGTTACCAATTCCTTGTATACAACTTTTTTGGGCGTCAGGAATGGACATTCCCTGGGATACAGGTGAGTTTGAACCCCATGGCCTGATGCTCCGGTGTCTGTGTTTTGCTTAACAAAGGTATCAGTGCCTGTGGTTTTAAAAGGAACAAGCTGCAGCTGCATCTTATGAGCTGTGTATTCTAGTTGGTATCTTAGACACAGTAAAAATAGTGTCTGGACAGGGACTCTGAGGGGAGATGCAGAGGAACATCTAGGACCTGTACTAGGACCTATACATCTAAGACTGAATCTTGAAAGTATCAATTAACTCTCAGTGGAGCAGCTCTGGATATGCTTACAAGGACTTTGGTCCCCAGGGAACACCTCCATCCAGCTGGCTTTGGGTTCCTGGGGTAGGCAGCAGCTGAGAAAACATTTTCTCCAGTTTGAGGATAATGGTGTGGATACATCCTACTTTCAGGAAGGATGTGCTGGTGAACACAGCTTTGAATCTAGCACACCACAAGCCACACATCAGTTTCCCCACCTCAGAGACCATTGCTCTCTCTAACTAGCTAATCCAATCAGGAAGAACCAAATCATGAGAAATAACCAAAACACCAGATACCTCCTATTTGAGCCAATCCTGATGGTTTTTGCTTAGATGGGTTAGGACAGATCCACAAAAATACCTCTGCTAACAGGTGGGTGTCAAGGGTCAGTGAGAGCCACTTGGCATAGGCCATGTGAGGCAGTGGGTGCCCACAAGCCATCAGGACAGTACTCTCCTCTACCATGAGGTACACCCCACCACATCCCAGTAAACCAAGCTTAAGGAGGGGCCCAGGACTGGTCACAGGTGAACCTGGAGATATGAGAGAGTTCTTGAGGCAGAAATTCAGATAGCAAGACAGTCTGAGCCAGCAATGCAAAGGCAGGGCACAGACCTACCTGCAGCAAAACACAGGGAAGAGCTGCTGGCAGGCAGCAGAGAGATCAGCTCCTTCTGCTGGCATCACTGCAACCTGAACTGTCAATGCTCAAATCTCAGATCTTGAACTCACCTGACCTTCCTTCCCAAGCACATACAGCCAGAGGGAGCCACATCTTTTTCTCCTCAGAGCACTCTGATGAATTAGCAGAAGGCAAAAGGACTCTGCTGTGCAGCAGGGTCCATTACAGAATGGATTTCCATTTTCTAACTCTGCTCCTCCCTGGTAAATTTCCCTCCCCCTGCAGACTGAGCTATCAGTTAGGAAGTACTATGAAAAACCGTTCCCTACAATAGTGAGCAATGAAGGGTTTAACTTAGACAGGGTATGTAGAGGAGAATTGTTCTTCAAGTGAGAGGATTTTCACAGATTAATAGCCAGTTTCTGTTGATTGCCTGTTCCAGTGGGCAGACTCCTGATCTCCCATTTAAGAACACATTAGCTACTGCTTTATCACAGACTTCTTCCCACGCAGTGAATTCTCGTCAGCTCACAGAAGCAATAGGTTTCTCATGAAGTGTCCTGGTTTCAATTGGGACATCAAGTCTCTGCTTGATCGACAGCCACCTGAACATGAGCCAGGAGTGTGCCCAGGTGGCCAAGAAGGCCAACAGCATCCTGGCTTGTATCAGAAATAGAGTGGCCAGCAGGACTAGGGAAGGATTTGTGTCCCTGTACTCAGCACTGGTGAGGTCACACCTCGATTACTGTGTACAGTTTTAGTCCACTCCTTCCAAGATGGACATCGAGGTTCTGGAGTGTGTCCAAAGAAGGACAATGAAGTTGGTGAAGGGCCTAGGGAACAAGTCTTATGAGGAGTGGATGAAGGAACTGGGATTTTTAAGCCCAAAGAAAAGGTGGCTCAGGGGAGACCTTATCTCTCTCTACAACTATCTGAAAGGAGGTTGTAGAGAGGTGGGGAGTTTGTCCCTTCTCCCAGGTTACTAGTGATAGGACAAGAGGAAATGGCCTCAAGTTGCACCAGGAGAGGTTTAGATTGGATATTAGGAAAAACTTCTTCACCCTTTCAAATTAATGCAGTTAACACAAACTCCTGAAAATGTGAAGTACCAAAATAAATTTCAATTTTTACAACATTTACAATATTACACATGGTGTGTGATTTGTCAGTAATGCTCAGACATGTTTTTTCATACCTCCACACATAGACCATAATGCTTGTGAAAGCATAGAAGAGATCCTGGAACACTACCACCCAAATTACTCTCTGGAAAAGAAGAGAATTTGAGACTGTAAAGGACTGAGTGCTGTTTCACTTGCAGAAATCTCTGTTGAATTACAGCTCATTACAACATAGCCTCAGTCAGTGCCATTTAGATGAAACCCACTCACTGTTCTTGTTCTTCTATATTTTAATTTTTATTCTTGCTCTTGCTTCATTTTCAGTAACGATACATTACTATCCACTTGTGTTCTTCTGTTGAAAAAGACCTGTTAAACTTCTTAGATCTGACTTAGATAAACACTCTGTCATACTTTATATAACAGTCCAAAGACACAGGCTATATAATCTTGCTGGACAGATAAAGATTAAAAATCACCCAGTCTTCTGTTCCACCAATAAAGTTGTTGTCACCAAATCTGCTTCATTTTCACTTTTTTTATCTGTTAGTGTTCTCCACTGGCACCATGCAGGAGCAAGAGTTCTCTAAGTCTCTAGTCCCACCTCTCTGGCCTCACTCAAATACTGTTTCATAATTCCCCTTGGGAGCAGTGGTCAGTGGTCCTTCCATATGCAAATGGAAATGAAGATTTTGCCTTGTCTACTGGTAACCTTCTTCAACATGTTGATTTTTTATCTTGTCTTTGTCTCTACACATGACTTTCCAACTGACTTATTTTATTTGGATGGCATTTTACATACAGATGTCTTGAGTATGATGATTTAGACAATACCAAAAGAGAAAAAAATCTCAGTAAAATGAAGCAAAATTAGGCATCTCTACCTGTGACTCCAGCTGTTGTCAGTATGGAATAACTCAGTAGTTCCAAAGTATTAAATTTGCTAGAAACATCAAGCTATTTGGCTTGGACTTTGTAAGCATGAATTAATATCCCCAATGCCACAGCCGCTAATAACTGCAGCTCTTGGCTAGATGTGAATGGAGATTAATCATGCTCTGTACACCCCACACAAACAGCTCAACACACTGAGCTATCAAGCAAGAGCACCTGATTAATATTCAGGAGGATTCAGGTGGGTGAAGAGACTGGTACAATAACCACAACAACAAAGCAAAAAAGCCAACACTTTTGTGTTAGCAGCTCCCTTGCTGGTTGCAGCACTCAGTGGGACCAGGGTACCCACAGTGTCAAAGACTGTTTGTTCAGATGGTTTTCTTCTGTGGGATAACTAGTTCTGTAAATATGTATCTGTCGATAGAGTAGATTCATGTGGAAGTATAGACCAGAGGCCATCATCTACTCTATCTGTGAGAAGAACCCTTGACCCCTCAGTACAGTCTAAATAGAACCAATGCATCCATATATCAAAATTCCCTATTACAAAAAACACCTGACCTAAGGCACATTACCAGGACCACAGCTATGGCATCACATGATCATGCACCAGCACCTTAGTTGTCTGCCTTTGACACACCCCTCTTCCTACAGATTTACATTACTCAATTTCAATTTGATTTCACTATCGTTTTCAGAAACTCTTCATAGGAGAATGCAGAAATAGAAGGTGTCAAAATGGAGACCTACCTAAAAACAGCTTATTGTGTAGTTGGTGGCCTTACAGAAAGGATAATATTAAACGCATTTATTCCAGTGATTTATCTTCAGGTAAAATAGCTGAACTTCCCATACTGACTTGTCACTGTAAGAATGCTTTGGCTGATCTAGTTTATTTTGTTTGCACTTCCATGATATGAACAGAAGTCTTTGAAACTTTTGTGCAAAGTTTGACCGAAGGAGCACTAATAACCCACCTTAATGAATTTCTCACTTCTCCTCACTTCTGTTTCTTGCCTTCCCTGTAATTTTCTGACCACAGATGCCACTCTTCCTCCATCTAGCTGAAACTCCTGCCAAACCCATCTCTTGTCCTCAAACTGACATCCCAGTTGTTGTTCATTCAGGTTTTTAGAATTCTTTTCCTGTTACCCATATCCAATTTCTTCTGAATTTATTCAAGCTACTATTTATGAAATTAGGCTCTCACTGCAAATGAGGTAAACCAAACACTGGGCTGCATTAGGAGAAAGATGGCCTGCAGACTTAGGAAATCGATTGTTCTTGTGCTGCTCAGCACTGATGAGGCTGAACCGGGTACTGCATTCAGTCCTGCACCTCCTAGTTGGAAACGGGTTTGGAGAAATGATAAAAGGTCCTGCAGAAAACAGCCATGGCAGACAGAGGCTGCGGGCAGGTGCCCTGTAGGGACAGGTGGAGGGAGCTGGATTGGTTAAATTTGTTGAGAAGAGACTAAGGGACATGTACAAATAGTGGTACCAAGATTATGGGGCCAAATGTCTCCTGATAGTCACAAATTATACATCAGGAAGCAGCAGTTACAAATTGTTCCTTCAGAGGTTCAGATCTGGAAAAACATTTTCACTGATAGAGTAGTGCAGCACAAGAACAGGTCATGCAAAGAGACTGTGGCATCTCCTTCATTGGAGGTTTTGAAGACCTGGCTAGACATCAGCACAGATGACCCAGAGTCAGCAGTAGTCCTGGCACTGGGCAGGAGGTTGTACTAGAGGAACTCAAATACATCAATTAACCTGTGATTTGATTAAGCTATGCTAGCCTCAGCCACCAGTAAGCTAGAACGTTCTCAGTTCCTAGGAAGCAGATAATGCTGTAAGCCTCAAGGACCCCCAACTAAGCTTTAGTGATAGACTCAAAGTCAATGGAATGAAACAGCAGAACACAGAGAATTAAAGTAGAAAAATATTCCTAGCATTACCAAACATCTCAACACTTTGTCAGCTATTTACACTCATATCTGTTATGGAAAGAGAGATAAATTTTTATTTTAGTTCCTTATTCCATTTCCTTTAAGTTTTGGCTAGTGACTCATTTGTCCTTGCCAGCAGGCTGCCTAGTTCTGTTTTTGTTGGTAAAGATACTAGGGTGATTAAATACTTCTTTGTAGTGACTTAAACTCTGTTTTGTTTTGAGATCAGGCAAGCAAATATATTGTAGTGGAAGTTATAGACAAGAGAAAAAAAAATCTTTTTTTTTTTTTTTAACAGGATGTGTGGCTGGATTTACTGAGGAATTTATGTAGCTCTGCCTCCATTAGCAGATGCTGATACAAAGCATACTCTGGATTATTAGATGTAAATCAAGTAATACACTTCAGCCCTTTCCCCTGAATTCTTCAACTTTTAGTTGGATTTCAGCCATGGCATACAGTCTTAACCTTCATTTCACTGAAGTCAGAGGGAATTCAGTCACAAGCCAGAAACTGGGGATAAAAATGGAGAACAAAAGAAGCTAGATCAACACTGAGACAGTAGTAGGATTAAAACCTTTGAGACATTCTGTAGATTGATATACACAGTAAATCACAAACGAACTGCCTCTGCACCCTCCTAACAAGAAGACTGTATTGGAGAACACTGTATAAAAGTAAATTGTTTCCAACAAGGGTCATTTTCAGGCCCCGTGACTAAGTGCTCAGACTACATGTCGAGAGATTAGCAGAGGTCTGGTCTGCCAGGTAAGATAGCAATGCTAGAGGAGATATACTCAACACCTCCCAAACATAAGTGAATATGAGAAATGTGATACACCAGCACCACTCAGAATCACCTTTCCCAGCAAGATTTTTATGGATTACAATTTAAGGTGCACCTCAAACTTTTAGGGATTTATGTCCACTTTCAGTGTTCCCTTAAACTGGCAGTTATCTCAAAGTACCTAGAAGCCTAAGTCTTACTGTGTTTTTTAAGAAAATATGCCAAGTGTACTTTTACATCTTTACCTGTATAACACTGACTTTTTTCAGCTTGAACTTAATTTAAGTATTAGGTCCGCAGAGTATTAAGACATTATTTAAATATACACTTCCAAGATCAAAGCTGACTGCTTTATGATGAGATCATGAAGAGATAGAATGAAATGACACAACCTCCTCTTGTATGTATGTTGTGCACTCACCCCCACGTTGAATACTTTGCCAATTGTATTATCATTTTGTGTTGTTTTTCCTGTGTGATTTGGCATTGTACTTCTCTATTAGAGTGGTTTCTCCTGTATGGCCTAAATGTGAGCCTTTGCCTGGGGTCCATTTTATAGAATGAACTCAATTCTTTAGACAGCTGGTGGATTATTGCTGCTATCCTGCTACGGGGGCTAGTCATGAAGTGGTTATTGGTCTGGATTTGCAGCCTTGCAAAGAGCTTTGTATAAGAAGGTTAGCAATGTAAAAATTATTTCCATCTATATTGAGAGAGTTAATTTCTTCTCTGCAGCTGAGTTTTTCCTTTCAAGTACGCTTCCATGGTAACATACACACTGCTACTGCAAGAGTGAAGTCAAGCTTGCCAGTTGCTAATGCTCTGCACCAAATCTCAGTCCTAGTCACAATCCATAATGCTAGTTGGTCCTCCACTCAACCTGGCCATGACTAGAGATTTATGTTAATATGCTCTTTTGCTTTGCAAACTGGGTAAAGAAAGCAGACCTGAGGTTGCAGCTACTATACATAAATAAGAAGAAGCAAATTAGAGAAGCTGAACAGTGTGGAGAGTAATTTTAAGATTTAAAAAGCTTTACACATTTAAAGAATACAGTGCTCAAAACAGCTTTTTAAAATTTATTCTTCTTGGGTTGTTTTTCTTTGTTTGTTTGCCTTAGTTTTTTTATGCAAAGCTAGTATCACACATGTTTAGCAAACTGAAAAGATGAGTCTTCAAATGGTGTTTCTGCCTCTAGTTTACACAGGGCTGACTACATGCTCCGAATTGACACGTGTGTTCAATTTTCACTTGAAACAGAATTCTACCAAGGTCATACTTAGGGTATTGTGAAAGAGACCTGGGCTATTGATAGAAAAAAATGGGGTGCAGTTCTTCTAGACATGGAGTAATTTTCTTTCCAACTTGTTCATTCCAGTGTTGCAGCTACAACACTAACATACGACCTCCTCAGCTACGAGGTGTGTTGGCAAAAGCAGGGTACCTCAGTGCTTTAGAGGTTTCCCCTCAGACACCACGCTGGACTAACGTGGGACCCCAGTGTCAAGTGCATCCACAAGCAAGTGAAAGCTTCTTACGCCTGATATATTTTTTTCACAACTTTATTTTTAATCTAGCAGAATTCACACCTGAATTCAATGTATGAAATACTTTTATACATTGCTAAAGAAGCGGGGTTTTAAGATGATGAGCATATAATATTTGGCAGTCTTTTGTTACTTTTCCTTTCTGAAGTATTTCTAATTACCTTCTGTTTCAAGTAGTACTTTTACAGAAGACCACGGTACAGAAAAGGCTAGCATTAAGAAAAATATAAATTTCTAATGAATATAAACTTACGGGTAAATACTCCAAGGGAAATGAGAATAAATCATACATTATAGATAATGCACCACAGAAATGTAATAAATATTCCAGAGGAAGAGCAGCAGTTCCAAAATCTGAGTTACTGTAGGTGGATAATATCTTGAGATAAGAAACTCTTATCTTCAGTGTTGTGCACAGTCAAATGTTAATACACATTTTGATGTCAGCATTTGTGGAAAATTTCAGCCAACATCTTGTTGCTGATGTCGGGGTCATTGCTTTATCGTGGGAGGACTCTTACAAGTGCTTTGCTGAATAGCTTTATCATAAGGGAGCTATGTGATTTTAATATTGAAAACAGAGTATTCTGTAAGGTCACTGCTTGAGCATCAGTGTTGAAGTAACTGGGTATAATAATACTTACTAAAAAGTATATGTACTAAAAGCATTGGAGATATTTTAGAACTGTTAATGAAAAATCTGTTAGACTGTACATTTTATGCATTTAACATGCACTGTTGGTGGACTATGATCAGTTGCAACTGCCTTCCACCTAAGGAACTATGCTCCCAGTACTAGTGTGGACACTTGTGTTATGCAAAATGTGATTTGGGTTGGCTCAATAGCTTCCTAATTCTGGAGAATATCAAGTTAGCATTAACATAATTAATTAGATTGATTTAGGTTTGTAGAATATAGGGAACATGCTATTAGCAAATATTCACAAAAACCTTACACTTGAGGAAATTTCCCAACACTTTGTAGGAACTCTGCTGCAGAATAAGAATCTCCAAATGGACATTAGACATCATTTATTACCAAAAAAACCTTTTCCTCCTTGCCTTACTCTAAGATGGATTCCAAACTAAGCAGCAAAGTGGAACTATGGCGGGCAGACTTTTTCACTGCAACTCCCTATTTCATATTCTAAACAATGGCACAATAAGCCTGTGGACCTGCCGAAAGTAGAACATGACCAGGTTGGCTTAAGAACTATAAATAAGGATGATTTGAATTTAGAATCTTTTTATTCTGCTACCTTTAACTTATAAGTGCTTGATGTTATATAAATATTGACACTTCTTAATATGCAAGTATAAAAGAGAAAACCATTGGTCTGTTTTGGTTGCAGAGACAACCTTCCAAACATGAGCAGCTGCTCTTTTGCCTTGGCCTGAAAAGCTCAGCTTTGAGCTGCTGTTAATGTCAGAGTGGCATTAACCTGCAAGTAAAGTCATAGCTAAGGGTCACATTTGCAAAGAGATGAGACAGACACTTAAATGACCACTTCTGTTTGCAGGCACTATGAATGTGAATCAGACAGTTGTACGTGTAGCAAGCCAAATGAGCAAATGCTGAAAAATTCCCAGCACATTTCCACCCTCCACCCCAGAGATTCTGAATGAAACACTAAGTATGCTAACCGATGAGAATTGGTAATGACTGGAATCAGCTGTGAGTTAAGTTATTGCTATTCATGGTGCTGTTCATGCCCTTCAGTATCTGCAAATGCATCAAGGGGCTTAGGGGAGTAAGGTGCTCTGCTGCCATAGTTGGGAAAGTGGAACTGTAGAATCCTTTGAGAGCCTTTGTTTAGAGTAAAATGCTGATCTATTCAGCCTGAAGTAATCTTTTATCATTATGTTTGCTAGATAAGATGCTTTGTAAACAGTCCAATGTATGTGCTTAGTCTTCAATACAATACAGAAGTTTATTAAAGCTGCATTTTGACGAGTAAAAGCGATTAAAGAAGTCAGACTGAAATGTAAGACTTGTACCTTGTAGGGTCAGTTTGGTTTTAGATGGTAAAAGAACTGTATAAAAATGAATCTTTTATTCCTGATCTATCATATAGAAATATAAAGGTTGTTACAGAGATAAGTTTAAAACTGTTAGAAACAGGTATTTACAAACCCTTTAAAATTATATGGTAGCTCTTTTTCCTTTCTTTTAAAAATGTAACTGAAAAAGGACAGAAGATGAAGGCAGACTATGAAAGACTCCAGGCTGGTTGACAGAAGTGTCTGTACCTCTAAAAAAATATGTTATATGCAAGCCAGTAAAGATCAAATTATGGTAATAAAGGGCATCAGACATTGTCTTCCCAAAGTTTCAGTAAACGGTACCCATGTTTTTATCATCAAGTGATCTTCTTTCTATAGATTTTCATATTTCAGCATCATCAAAAAAAAAGGCTGTAAAGAACTACACTTTAGCTGTACACGATAGTATTTTTTTCTATGAGCAGTAGTAACTACATAATGTTAATAGGGGCTGTACAGTCAACAGTTTTTCCACATGTAACTGTACAAACCACCACTCCATTTGTTTAAAGAACCAGTCTACTCCCATCCCCTCACTTCAGTCCACCATATATTGCCTTCCTGGATAACTTGAGATTGTGCATTACAATTACAAAGGTAACCCATTGCAACCATACTTAACAGCTAAGCAGAAAAGCAATTTTTAAGGCTCTTGGTATATTATACTAATAATGGGTTTTCATAATCCCAGGTCAAAGTAATTGAATTTCCCAGTGCAATTTAGAATTATAATAACCATATCAAAGAATAACTACCTAAAATTGAACAAAAATGCATTGTGCACATACTCTTCATTTTTACAGCTTTGATTAAGACTTCTCTCTGCCTCTCCATTTATTTGGTCACTTCAAATTGCATGCTTATGCAAAATAAAAGTGTATATCCATTTACTGTAGTTAAATCTGTGTCAACTGTATAAATGTGCTTAATAAAGGAAAGCAAAATAATCCTTGTGAAGCCCTTATGAATTCCAGTAAGGAAAAATACAGATTTAATTTTCCCCTTTTTCTTCCTTCTTTGCCCCTTTCCAATTTTTCCTCCAGCAGCATTGCTCCAAAATACTTTTCAAGCCTAAGAGAAACCATTGTTGTTTCCAGAACTATTTGATGTAATAAGCAAAAGCAGTTGGAATAAGAAAAGGATGCAATTTAACACGGGCCTGACCAGCAGTGTCATAGCAGAAGCTTGGAAGCTTATCAGTAATAAGTGTTGGAAGTGCTAGAATTTTGTCTCACTGACAATGTCATTGTCATCGTGTGGTGACACTAACTGTGTCCATACTTTTAAAAGCAAAATGAATATGTCAACAAATGACAAAATTAACATTAGTGCCCACTTGTGATCTCTTAGTAGAGGTTCATTTTGTTCAGCCAGACAGAAGTATTACAAACATCCATAATGCTATTTATAAAGTCAACTTTCAACATGCAATCTTCCTTCAATCTTCCTTTAAGGAACACTATGATCAGATCTGTCTCTTCAAGTGGCTCTGTTACAAAATTTTTGTAGGAGACTTGGGAAAAAAAAAAAAACTATGATGCTTTCCCAAGATAACTTACTGGAACATCAGAAAGACAATCCAGTTTTCCACTTATTTGCTATGGCAAATGATGCTTGACTTTACGATCACTAGGCTTGAAAGTCAGTCTTTTAAAAGAGCCTCAAAAATTATAGGAGAAAAGAGACAAAAAAGTTAATCAGGCACCTTCTTCTCATAATAGAACATAAGCTAGATAGAATCTAATCTAATTTCATAACCAGATAGAATCTAGAGTATTTATCAGTATCACCCTGCAAAGCAGCAGCCGTTTGATAGCCATCCTCTGGCCGTTTTCTCATCTGAGGTACCGGGTGATACCAAACACCGGCAGCAAGCACAGGTTTTGTTACAGTGCTCTTGCTCACAGCCAGTTCAGGAGTGATACAGTTCGAAAGCAGAACAATTACTTTCCAGCAGTTTGGGCATTCTGAAATGCAAGATCATAGTGTCACAGGGGCAATCATATCTGAAAAGGTGAGTCTGAAACTTCAGGAAGAGCTGCAAAGAGCTGTAACTGTGGCTGACAGCACTTTGTTTAGGAAGTGTAATTACTGACCTGCTGCCTCCACTGCAGGGAAACTGTTTTTGCAGCTGGCATCAGCATGCATCAGCCACAGTATTCCTATACTCCTTTGGCCAGGGGCTGGAAAAAAAAAAATCTTTTTTTTTCAGTTTTTCACTTGTGTGTGTTCAGTGACCACAGTTAATTTGAAAAGGCAACACACACGTGCAGTCAACGGTAAGCATTGAAGTCATTGATAAGGAAATACAACAGGAACCAATTCTCCCATGCTGATTTAAAAATCACAGCCATAAACTCATGTGTCAAACACCTCTTCCAGATCAAAAAACTCATGTCACAAGTTAGAGCAGCAGCACAGATGTGCTGGAAGATAACCTCCCCCCACCCCCTCCCCAGCTTCCCAAACTGGCATGGAAAGACCTTTTTCCTTCTGATTCTGGCCAGTTTCTCTCTGATATATAAGAAGGAAACATCCTCATTCCCACCCTGAGAAAGTGGGTAAACAAAGCACCTGACCACAGCCATCTGAGTGTGTTTTCCAGTGGAAAAATGAGTCACGTATTGTGGTCCTTGCAAATATTACCCGTGCAGGACAATAGAAAAAATGGTGAACTAGGACAGATGACCTGCTTAGAAAGGTTTACCAGGCTCTGATCTGCTGGGAGCAGCAGGTGCCAGATAAAAAGAGAGCTTCTTTCTCCTTAAAATCTTTGTCAGTTCAGCACCTCCTCTCACACAACCCTTAGGCTGGCCTTTGTTACATGCGGGGCCCAGGGGCCATAGGCTGGTGGTGTCCAGGGCAGGTGGGAGGGCTGGGTGGTTACATCGGCCTAGAGCTAGAGCCTTAAAAAACTGCCTCGAGGGACTGAGACAAAGAAGTGTTTCATTTGGCTGAGAAGCTAAAGAAAACAGGCTTGGAAAAGCTGTTCAGCAGATATCATTGAGCAGCTTGTGACATGTTAGCTAGACCTGTATTTGCCAGCCTGTAACAGGAGTGAGACAAGGGTGCACATCCAGAACAATGCTGCATGGAGACACCTGGGCCCTGTTCTGCTGCGGATGTTCTGCCAGTCCCTGGGATGGGCTGCCTCTCTTTCTGTTTTGCTGGGATGGTTTTAAGCTAGCCAGTTTAGGACACGTGGGCACTTCAGCTGCAAGCTTTTTTGACCAGCCTGTTGCCACAAATTCCATTAGGGATTTGGGTAGCCTGCACTGAGCCTCAGAGGACACTGGAAAAGTGACCTCTGTGAAGGCTGTTGCACCTCCAGTGATATCTTTGGTGCAGGAGGAACATGCAAAGAACAAGAGTCTCACAGCTAGCTTAAAATTTCATAGATTTAATTGTAGCTTCTGGGTAACAGCTCAGAAGTATATATCAATTCAGTTGCTGATGGATTCTTTTTAATTTCCCCTCCTGCTTTTGTGACCTATGTGATAAGGAGTAAATCATCTGTAGCCCTGAATGACGATTGACACCCTGCAGCCAATGAACCTGAAATAATTAGCTGCTGTGAACTGACCTAGGTTGCCATGTGAACAGGTATACAGATTCAAACTGTAATGCAGGCAAAAGGATATAGCTGGTAGAATTAAACTCCAGCAAATGTTCACAACCATCACCAGTTTGTCAACAGCAGCCAGATTAATTTTGACTGACAGCAAGAAAAGTAGTTGGAATCACCCATGCTGCAGTACAACGAAGATGCACAGTAGCAAAGCTGATAGCATCCATGGTTAGTAAAGGCAGCTTTTGCCCCTAAAGCTTCATGTTTATTAATAGGTCATTACCACTGACCCAAGAGATAACACTTTTTGAAGTACAGATTGGGTCTTCAATTTTCTATTCAGACTGATACCTAACCTGAATTTACTGAGCTTTACCTAGGACATCTATTCAAGGTAAATATGTAGCACTAACTTGGCAAACCAATACCATTTTTTACCTTTGATCACCCAAATTCTGAAGTTGTGTCCATCTTACTGTCTATCATTTCCACAATGCAGTCTTTCTGGTTTTACACCTTCCCAGACACAGCTGCATTTCCACAACTGCCCTAAACATATGCAGTTTAACTTTTATTCATCATGAAAGAAGCTTTGTATTTGCCTGATACACCAAAATCTGCTTCACATGCTTGAAAAATTCCCAAATACGTTCCTTACCATTCTAAGAGGAACTCGGTATCTCAGCTAAGCATGTTTAAGCCACAGCTGGGCAATTCTTTTGAAACTCATTAGACAGCTGACTTGCCCAAATTTTGAACACATTTGAAGAAAATTCTGATAGCTTAATGTTCTGAGTGGTGTTTGAAGTTTGAGTAGCAAGTATTTTCCTCTCCGCTGTGGTACCTGTCATCCTACTCCACAAGTAAGACTATGTATAGATGAATAATGAAAAATCTGTTTCCTGAAGATCTGGTAAAAAGCTTTCCTTGAACAATGTTAGGTCTTTCAAAATGAAAAAACAAACAAACAAACAACAACAACAACAAATGAAACCAAAACCAACCAAAACCCAACTACCCAACATTCCTAGATGTTAGTTACAAGCTAGGTATTTATTTGCATGTACATAAGTTTTAACTCTACTGAGAAAAAAAAAAAAAAAAAACAAAACAGAAAATAGGCTGAGGTTAAATAAACAGTTGGCTGACTACCTTTGTCAAATGATGAGGTTTACATGGAACATGGATATATAGGCAAGCTAGAATAAATTTACTGATTTTTGAAGTTATAAAGTCGCCTGAATGTTACACCTGTTGGCTATGACTGTGTGATTTAGAGTGCCAAAGGATTATGATTTGAAGACTTCAAGTGATTTTTTTTTTTCGAATCAGTTTTAGCTTTCACACAACTAGGTTTTGTACGGAATATTTTTCTGATCCACATATCTGGCACCTTTCAAGCCTGATCAGGCAGGCAGCTAGAAGGTGATAATGACAAAGAAAGCCATAACTTTCTCATTTATTAATATCTTTGGGTTTGTGATACAGATTACATGGATTAATCTGAGAGATGTACATCCAGTGGAAGAACTCAAAGCATTTATGCAGTGGGCATTGTCATGTGAACAGCCTGTAATGGAGTCCTGGAAGTTATTGGCTCCCCTGTTACCACGTGACTAAGTGACTCTATCCTTAAGAAATAATATTTAATGAAAGCCATAAATCTTCAATATAATTTAATCTAGTTTGTGCTATACACCATTGCTCGTCTTCTTTTGCCAGCTCTTATCTTCTGCTTCATTGCCACCACTTGAGCATTTAACTAAAGTGGCATTTAATATTAAACTAGAAGGTTCATCACTTTTCTTGTTATCATATCCTTCATCACTCAAAAATATATTTTCATTAGACTGAATACTAATAGTTCCCTTAATTGATGGCAAGTATGCTAGGTCACTAATCTAACTGTCTTTGCATTGTTTTTTTCAAGTATGAATTAGCTTCCTGTATTAATACAAACTCTTCTTGAACTGAAGAAGTGGGGGTTCACAGTTACAGGACATTAACTCCATAGGATTTACTGATTTGTTAGGATCATTATGCATTCATCTTTTGTCAGTGAAGTAATTTTGGAAGAGCTTTTTGAATCTACTTATCATACACTATATATAAAGACAAATATGTGTGCTAAAATGAAGAGTGATAATCTGATTTTGTCTACTCAACCCAGGAAGTAGGTTCTTACAGACGTACAGAAGGTGTATTCAAACGTATCAGAATACAGATTCAGCTGAATTTGAACCCATTGTATTAATTTGCAGTTAAGAAACATTGTAGTCTGTACAGCTCAGCTGAGTCTTAACAGCAAAGAGAAATCTTAACAGAAGCTATTTCTTGTGGTAGATGGACAGATTCGTTTGGCTTCTATCTTCCTGTTACAGAGGTGTGACATTTAAGCACTACTTAAGAGCCTGTTACTTTTCACTAAGGTGCTTTGAACTGTCAAGAAAGACCTGCAAAGTTATCTAGATTTGCAGACTAGAGCTGCTAAAAATGTCCTGGCTGGCAGAAGTTTCAGTAGCACAACGTCTCACCATGAAGAACAATCAATTGATTCTTAAGTGGCCATTACTTGTGAAGTAGACAGTCTGTTCGTTAGCGGCACTGATGAAGAGTGAGATGTTAACAGAGAGCATTTTACTGCCAGCTTTCAGAGCTGCCAGGAGAATATGCAGAGGGAAAGGGAGCCTTCAGAATTTCCGTTTCTCATCATTACAGCTACATCCTTACTAATGCAAAGAAAGCAGAGGACAGCTTTGATGACTTACCAAAGGCTGCCTTTTACAGCAATTCATGCCTTGGACAGTTTAATCACATCAAATGCTTTTCTTCGGGTATCAGTTTGAGAGAAGTCTAGTCACTAGGCTCTTATGCTCCTGTTTAGCTTTGATTTATCAGAAGTTTGCGATTCCTTCTCATATGGGAAAAATCCCAGTCTTTTCAAAAACACAGAAGAATGGACACATGCAACACTGCTGTCTTCCAGTGGTGGGAGGTGCATGCCCTTCACTGCTCTACACAAAAGTGGACTTGGCACTACCTGTGAAGAGTTGTAAGGGTATATGAGAAGCAGTTGTCTTCTCCCTTCAGCCCCTCAGAGCTTTCCACTCGCGGTGCAGAGATATAACCTCCTCCCTCACTGTGAAAAACTTCAATGCTGTTAGGTTTTGACCATGAACCTTTAGAAGGATGGTATGCACAGCTACAACTTAAGAGAAGTACTAATTGCCAAAAATGGTAACAGTAAGACTTACTATTAAAAAGTCAAAGATTGGTCTTAAAGGCTTTCATTTGCAGCTGTTGGTGAGAGAAGAAAACAGTCAGAGTAATTTCTATGACCTCTGCTCAAAAGCTGGTGAATACAATGGACAGGACCTTTCCATGTTTACTGGATGATAGGATGAATTTGCAGTCATACTCTTGTTCCCCAGCCTTGGAGGGGAGTTTCAGCTCAGGCAGAAAGATCGCTCAACCTAAACATTTGGCAAGGAGATATGAACACAGGATTTTTTTCCATTCCACAAGGCTCTAGAAATTCACAGTGCTTTTGGATATTATGATGACAACATGAGCCAAACTGTAGCATTTATTTTGTCATTTGACAGACTCTGACACATATCTCAGGAGTTCAGGCTTGAAACAATAATTAAGATCCCCTGTGCCGGTACATTTGACATACTTGAGAAACTGACCTTTTGGGCTGAGCTTTTGTCCCTTCTTGACCGGAGCTTGCCATGTGAATACATTTAGAAAAGGCTGCATAAATCTTTTAATACTGAAAAAGTTAGGTAACAGATCTGTTAAGCTCTCCATCCACACAAACACTACCTTTTCAAGCCTCATGTACCTCCACTTACAGATGATAAATTTTAAACTCCATTATGACTTTTTTAAGAGTTATAATAATTTCTTCTGGGTACATCTTGTTAACATGCCATGAGATTTGCAGAATTTACACTACTGTCACAGGATCTGTAGCACACTTGTCTTCATTAATATTTCAGATTCTCAGAGACCACTGAGGGATAGTATTAGCTCGAAGTATCATATGACATTGAAAAAGAAGCTCTAACATACCTAAATATTATCTTTGCAAGCTGCATTTTAGGTATCCGTTGTGATTTCTGCTAGGTTTTGCATCTGTTCATAGTTTGGGTTTATATCTCCTTGGTGCTGCAGTTTTCTTTGGTTTCACGCCAAGCAGAATATGTCTGAATATATTTACAGTTTATTATTTATTTAAAGAATCTTGGCAAGATGAGTATTTTTTTTTTTTTCAGTTTAACAACATATCACAAGCCTTCCCTCTGTTCTTGGAACAGACAGTTTGAAATGTGATAATTTGGTTAGAACTGGACAATTTCTTCCCCTATCTTTTAATGACATTTCCAGTATATATCCAGAGGTAGCTGTAAAAATACAGTAAAGTTGGAAGCAGATATGTTCAGAATAATTTGGTTTGTCTGATGTTGGACATGCTCGCTGCATTGTAATAACACGATTTCCTTTTTAATGTAGATTGTGTACAGTAATGAAATACATGTTGCATCTGATGATCCCTAAACAGTTAAACAATTTTTACAGCACTGACAAAACATTTAATGCAGCTGCTGGGAGCCCATATTTTTCTCTGTAATAATAAACAGGTTGCTCAGTAAGCCTCAGGTTTTTATTTCCAAGTAGTTTCTTTCAGTAAGAGGTCAGCTCATCCATTGCCTAAATATATCGACCTACAGTTATTACTTCTCCATTAAAAAGAAAAAATCAATGACATGACCTGTCTCAGTCTCTTCATACAAGTACTACAATATCGAGTCTTACTTCTGAATGAATCAGTTGTACTGACATAGATGAGAATCTCTTGCTTTATGCTTGTGACATCCCAGTCACAACCCAGTAAAAACAACAGAACTCTTTCTGTCATGCACAATGGGTGAAAACCTAGATTCCATTAGGTTTGAGTAGCTCTATCAATTTATTTTGTAAAAACAGGCTCTTGAACCTATGCCACCATCTTCTCACAAAAGAAAAAAAGCACAAGTTGCTACTCAGCTGCCTTTGAGGATTATTGCTAGTTTTGTTTCTGATGGGTATATGTGGTGCTCCTTCTATAAATCAAGTGACAGTACTGCATGACAGCTAGAGGATGACCTGTACATTTCGAGGGAGCACACTAGATATGCAAGAGAGTTACTTGTTCTGACTGCAGGTTTGAGGTGCCACTCCCTTAAATCAGCCTCAGGCAAACTTGGAGTCTCGAGCTCTACTCCCTGCAAAGCAACTGACAGTGCTAAGTCCACAGCTGCACAGCTCAAAGTAAAGCATTACCTGTCACGGTAATTTTAAGGGGAATGCAAATCTTGCAAGGTAGGTGCTCTTCAGAGTCTTGTTTAATGAAATTAGTCATCTGATCTTCTGCATTTAAATGCATGCTGAAAAACCCATGCTCCTGCCCACCAAAATCACATCCATATTTGCTGTTCAAAGAGCTTGATTTTTAGGGCAGATTAGTGCTGTCAAAGGAAAGAGGTTATGCAGTCTCTTTACTGCACATACCAACTTGGTTAGAAAGTTTATAATGTTGTCAGGCCCATGGCTGGAAACACAATGTTACTGTGCTATTGACAGTGGTAGGAAATAGACAGATTGTCCTTGTAGTCAATGTGTTTCTCTGACTTTCTCTGGTGGAGGTGATGTTGCTGTAGCAGGACTGCAAGCCTATAACCTTCTGTTTTGAAGCAGCTTTTTGAAGATAATGGGCTACTCCAGCCTTTTACATGTCATCAGAGTCTTCCCACCGATCTCACAGAAGCTTGGCTGCCCAGCCCACATCACCTCTGTGCTGCCCCTTGCATGTGCTGCTACCAACAGACAAAAGCATATTTTAGCACAATGGTCCCTTCTCCAGCTTTCACAGTCCTCTCCCTCAGTACTACAGGCCTGTGTATCTTAAAACCTTCTTCTCCTCCTTGCAAGCCTTCAACCCTATCCCCAGCCTCTCTCAGGGACTTCTGAGAAGGGAATTTGTAAGCTGGACATACCTGGACTCTTATTACCAACATATGACAATATAGTTTCTCCCACAGATGCCTTTTCCTTTCTCCAATCCTGGAGTTTCCTTATATTCCAAGTGTAGGGCAAGTACAGCCAGTACTTTCTCAATAGATACAGCCATTCTACTACAGGAGCTCGTCCTTGAAGCCTCAGGTTGTTCTGGCAGTAGCCTAACCCCCTACTTTCTCCATCTGTGCACAGAAGACTACTTTTCTTTGGGCATGGCAATTTTGGAAACAACAGCAGTCCTTGATCTAGAAGATCTGTTCTAGGTTCAACACTCCTTTAGCAGTCCTGGACTTACTTGATTTGGGAGTTCTACTCAAGAGACTAACACTGTCAGTGCTCCTTAATGTGCAACATGACTAATGCTTATCTTTCCCTTCATAGCACATATAGGCACAAAGCAAGATAAAGAACCTTAAAGATTTAGATGTTTCTCAACTACTGTAAGCATGCGAGTTGAAATACAATATTAATATTTAGATAAAGCTATGCATTTTTTCTGCTCCTTGTGATCAAGTCAATCCCCTGATGATATTATGAAATTGTTGTGGTTTAGACCCAGCCAGGAGCTGAGCACCATGTGGTCACTCACTCACCCTGCACTCTCCTGCTCTCCTGGTATGATGGGAAGGAAAATAGGGAGAAAAAGGTAAAACCACATGGGCTGAGATAAGAAGAATTTAATAGAACAATTAAAAAGGAGAAGAAACAACAATAATAACAATAATTGTAATATAACAACATAGAAAGTGCGTGATATGGAACAAACCAAGCTGCCTAAGGGCTGCACCATCCGCACAGCCCATGCCAGAGAACACACCTTTCCAAGTCCACCCCAGCCCTTAGGCAGCAGGTGTGACATCAGTATGGTATCAGATATCCCCATGGCTGATTCAGCTGTCTATCCTGGCTGTGGCCCCCTCCAACCTCCTGGTGAAAATTAACCCTATCCTAGACAAATTCAGGACAGAAATTCTGCTCTCTAATTTCTAGTTGTGAAGCACAGTTTATAATACTCTCTTTTCAAATTGAGATGAACAAGAGCTTTGACAACTTTGATAATTTCTCTAGTTATACCACTAATTTTTATGCAAAGCCAAATATGTGAAATAACTTTTAATCATAGGCACCTGTCCTAAGCAAGAGAACTTTCGAGGTGTGCTAGTACATGATTACCTGATGCATGGAAAGAACTGGAAGTGGCAACAATCAATTCCCCCCAACACTGTTTCACATGTTTTTAAGCTACACTAAGGTTTAAACTCTGACTGAACATTTGCTAAGTTAAGAAAATGAAAAAAGAAACTTTGCAGATATTTTTATTTTATGAGAGCAACAGGAACAAGGGCATGTTTTAGAATTATAACTGAAATACATTGACTTCTTTTTTTCCCCTTGCCCCAGTCAAACTAATAAAAACTGCAGCATCCCAAAGGTATTTGCTCTGCTGCAAGAAGACCCCTATTCAGATGGATTCTGGAGAGCATAAATAACCTTTTCCAAACCTTGGTGTTTGACTCTGACATGAGGCTTGCCACCCACCATGAACAATAGTCTGCTCTTAATGACTGCTTTATAGCTTTGTCAGGGCATGCTGCATGGTTCTGTTTAGCCTCTGAAGAATCTTCTGTAAGAGATGATCAACTTTTCCCCCCTGGTTCACATGTTACTATTTAAAATGTATTGTGGTGAACTTAAAATGAGAGCATAACAAGGAGTCCCCAGGCATTTATAACGTTAACAGCTGGAGCACTATAACAAATATTTTTCCAGTTTAAAAAGCTTCAGTTCATTAAGTATGAAGCAGTTCATTTCAGATCTTCAGATGCAACAGCCTACTGAACAGTCAACTTTTGAGACCTGTCCTGTTCTCCAACTTGACTGTTGATAGAACTTTTTTAATTGAACATCATGCCTGAGAAAGAACAAATGATCTATTTCATACCTGGTAATTGTTTAAATGAGTCCAATTACAGATCACCTTTAATGCCACTTGTATTACAAAATTCAGCACATGTACTATCTGCATTGTTGACTTTGAGATTTAAGTTCTGTGCAGTAACCAAAGTAAAGATTATGCTGCAATAATGAGAGTAACTGTTACAGACAGTTGAGGCTACATTTCCTTTCACTTTCATATAAATAATTTTACCATTTCACTACTTTTATCCCTTACTTGCTCTTTTCAGTCCTTCAATATATATTGCAGTTGGTATACATGTGGTGGTTTGTCTTGATTTTTTATGTTCTTAAGGACTTCTTAACATGCACAGAGTTCACATCTTAAAAAATGTACCTGGGTAAAGGAACCACAAGTTGAGCTGCAGCTTGAAGTAGATATTTTTTTACTCTGCTGAAC
>NW_008611446.1:28061-35819 GCF_000691845.1 Merops nubicus
AAGAATAGTCTTAGAAATGGCAGAAAAATTTTCTACAAATTACTCAGGGAAAAAAAAAAATAAAATCTCAGAAGCAGTAGTAGGGAGATAACCATTTGCAAAGAACCTTTTAAACAGACATGTACCATGGGTGGAGTTTCAGCTCAGATGAACCACAACAAAGCAGAGAGTAGCTCTTTGTTGCCACAAGATAAAGCTAGATGAAGTGACATGACACTGTATCTAACTGTATGCTGGAGATCTACAAAGCCAAGCTCAGGGGCTGAGTTTGTGGAGGCAGAGTTTTTTTGTAGTCCATCATTTTTCCCTACTTAGAAGGAATATTAACTTTATTTAACAAGATGCACTGAAGAGGACACCTTCATAGATTTGACAAGGGAAGATATTTACACTATGAAAAGGCCATGCACTGAAATGTTCAGATTCCAGATATGTATATACCATGTTATCTTCAAGAGCAACAGCTACTGCTTATTTTTTAAACCAAGATAATGTTTATCACAGGTGTTTCATGGATATGCAACAGGGAACAGATATATTCTGAAGAAAAACTTCTTAAGCAGAAAGTAATGAAGAAAATCCTGTTCACCAAAGATAACTACAGCCAGTTATCATAACCCTCCCGAGAGGTGGGAGGCTGGCAGATCTGAGCCTGAACAGGGATTCTGTTGAACAACTTCCCCCAGGCACAGGGAGGCTCAACAAACTTCAAAAGATCTTGTTTTCACCCTCCTTAGTTTATTTATTTTTCTGGTTTTAGAGAAGTTATACTTGTGTGTAACTGACTCCTTGAGAATTACAGCTTCATGAAACAAGAAGCCCCAGATCAGAAACCCTCAGCCTCACTCAAGGTGCAAGGATCCAGGTCAGGACTACCCTGAGGATCTAACATTCAGTTATGATGCTTAGAGGCTGCATCTAACCTGGTAAATAGCCTCCAGCTCCAGTATGTTTAACTGCGTTTCCTCTGAAGCCAGTCACACCATTCATAGAGTCAACTTCTATCCAGCTGGTAGTGAATTCTGATTTCAGCAGCACTGCTCCAACTCACTTGCCTGCCCCAAATCTCAGAAAGCATATCACACCTCAAGGCAGCATGTACAACCATACAGAAAGAGAACAGAAGCCATTAAGCTATTTTGTCCAGGACAAAAGTGACACTCATTTATCTTTTAGAGAAACCAAAGTTCACTGCTGAGTCTAATGCAAATAGCTTGATAATTTACATAAACTACCAGCTTTTACAAAAAGAAAGAAAGAGGGGAAAAAGGGCAACAGCCAATTGTCATTTTTTTTCTGCAGTACATTTGTTATTCTTTCCCATATCTCTTTCTGAAAACCCTCTATTTTTATTCTAATATTTAATTGCTACAGCCTCTCACTGGATGTTGTTTCCCTTCAAGCAAGCAATACAGGACTGCATTTCTGTTTCTTTTGTGGAAGTCTAATCCTACTGTATCAGGTTTATAGAGTACACTAACATTTTCATGTATTCTCTGTTTCAGAAAACCAGAATGTTTAACAGAATAGTTTTAAATTCCTTTTACTTTCAATGGAATAAGAATCAGTGGGAACTAAAGGCAGCTTCATCTTCATCCTGAAGAATGATTTATCTCAGAGAAGAGAATAAGATGGTACAGTAACTGTAGTATTGAGAAATGCCAGTTTTATTCAACCTGTCTCCACAGGAGAGAGTCAGTACAGATGGATTTCAAAACAACAATGAAAATGAATGTTGAGGAGTAATTCAGTTCCTATGTGCAATCTCAAGCTACTACAGTCTTCACTTTCCTATGTGAATCCAATTTGCTGCTATTATTCTAGCATAATTCAGTTGTCTTAGGAACTAAGATCATAACCTTCTGAGTGGTGAGAGAAGATAGGAAGAGCTGTTACACTTGGAATACTAAAATATATCTGAAGCCATTACCTTCTGAGGAGACAACCGCCTCAATAAATAGGTACTATGAGAAATATTTCTTAGCAAAAATGTTTACATCGTGACAGTCCTATCCCAATTCTTGAGCTATTTCAGCTGAACAAAGACTTGACTGGTACTTACATGTATTTAAAAAACAAAAACAAAAACAAAAACAAAAACAAAAACAATACAAAACAAAAACCTAAGAATGCTTCCATCATTCCTGGTGAGTTTCTTTGTCTGTTTTGGTGGGTTTAAAGCTCTCAAAGTTTCATCGATTTATGCAAGATGGAACAGTATGGATTAGTACAAGATAAAATATCTTTAAGATAATTAGGCATTTCCTAGGATCTTCCAATGATCTCTGATCTACATTCTGAGAGAAAATGTTTAAAAAAAAAAAAAAAAAAATCTAAATGTTTCACTCAGAATAATCTCCCTTGAAAGTATAACCCTGCTGTTCAGATCCAGGGGGAAACTTGAGCAATATGAGGAAACAAGAGGAATACACATTGTCTCGGGGAAAGAGCCATAATGTTCAAGATACCCAAGAAATCCCAAACCCAGCTAAAAAGTCTGTATTATAAGACCTAGTAAGTAAAGAATTGACAGAGCACTAAACTTCACTAATCTGTACAGGCATCTGCTTTGAAACAGGTATTCTCAACCCCATCCCTGCAACTATGCTGGCATTTCCATCCACAGTTTAGGAGCACCTCCTGGAAAGCTGTCAAGCAGAGGGAATACTGGACTCACCTGAGATGTTCCCTGGACAGAGTATTGCACAGTCTATTAAAGGCTAATATTAGCAAAAGCCTTCAGCAGGTGACAGCATGGAATCAGGCTTTTCCCAAAAGAAAGCTTAGGTTCTGCTATGGATAAAAGATCAAGCTATCTTATGATATATCAGTCTATGTGCATTCCTCCCAAGCCCCCAGAGAGATGGGTTTTGCAGGACAAGAGGCAATGGGTGCAAACTGAAACACATGAGGTTACCTCTGAACATCAAGAAACACTTTTTTTTTCTCTGTGAGGGTGATCAAGTACTGCACAGGTTGCCCAAACGGTTGGTGCAGTCTTCATCCTTGGAGATATTCAAGAGCTCTCTAGACATAGTGCTGGGCAACCAGCTGTAGTTTGCCCTGCTTGAGCAAGAAGGTCAGACTAGGTGACCTCCAAAGGTCCCTTCCAACCTCAGCCATTCTGTGACTCTCTTTTTACTATTTTTGTGGCAGGTCCTGTGCCTGGGCTGCCTGGAGAAAACCTAGTTTGTATTCCCAGATCCTTAAACTTTATGCAGAAGATAAAAGCCTTTACAGTGCCTGTAATTTTCCAGGCTGAGCACTTTCAAACCCCAGGGCTCAGGCACAGAAGAATAAATTCTCATTTTCAGGTAAAAGACCGGCTCAAATCCTAAAGGCTTAGTAAGTAACAAAAAAGTAATATTAACTCACCACATTCATTTCCAAAGCATCTGGCTGGAGTCAATAATTTCTGTGGAGCAATTCTTATGCAAGGTGACAAATTATTAAATATGATCTTTAACAAATATGGTTTACTAATGTCTTCCTATAGAAGCTTGGATCAATCAGCACTTCACAAGGCTTAGGACTTGGTTGCTTTCAGGTTGATGAAGTCTGCAGGCTGAATATTCAAGCAGCCAGGCTTTCTGTCCCTTCTTTTGAATCTCTCTCTTCAAAAGCAGTAAAGATCCAAGTAAGTAGCTTCATTCAGAGTAGAAGTCAGTCGCTCTTCAGCAATTTTGCTTATCATGACTTCCACATAACACCTGTGACATCTTGAAAGTGTACTTCCCTCAGCCTTTTAATTACTCATGTGAATGCTGAAGTACTTCTTCTCCTCATAAGGCACTTTTGGTTGCAAAATGTGAAACAGAAAAATTACTTAAGACCCACTTCTGTGGACAGACAACCAAAAGCATTGATCAAGATGTTCCAGGTAGTGTCAGAGCTTGCTTAGCCTAAGAAAAGCTCAGGAACATATGCATCAAATAAAAGGAAATTGTCATCTCCATGTCTAGCTGGGGTCCTCAGTCAAGGCTGAGTTGCAAGAGAAAGAAGCACAACCATAGAGACAAGTAGCCTAAAGGAAGTTTCTTTTCCATCTGAAGATCAGCTTTCTCAACAGCTTGGGAGGAGGGAGGAGCATGCATGTGCAGCAGTATATCCTTCCACTTGACACCACATGCATAGACAAGCCTACCTCCATAGAATTGAATGTGTTTAGCTTAGTTCAACAGATTTCTGGCAAATATTTAGAAATTTGTCTGCAAGAAATGATGTTTAGTCAGAGAAACAATTCCTATTCCAAGTACAAAATGAGGAGGAAACATTATTCAGTAACTAGGTGAAAAAATGAATCACATTTATGCTCTTACGGGCATTTATCTAGAAATATCAGAACAAAATGTTACTTCAACTTATACTGACATTATTTCAATAGACATCTTTATTTCACTAAGTATTCATAATAGATCAATGTGAAGTGAATTTTGTTTTAATTAAAACTTTATCTGTATTTATTATGAAATCCTGCTCAAGAACATTACTTACCAATCATTCACTGCAACCCTTTCATTCTCAGTGGCTCGCTGAGTACATCTCCTCAGAAAGGCAATACCATCAGTCAGGAGCTCAGAGATCAAGGACACCTGTTAAAAGAGCATTACTTCTTTGGGCTTCAGGCTTGAAGTTTGTCAGTGTGGAAGTTTTCCAAAGCCTGAAGTACTTCCAAGCATAGGGCAAGCCATGCTGATGCCATCTGCTCTTTTTTGTTGTGGTAGGACACCACTTTGAAGTGATCAAGATACAAGGTGAAAACATCAGGCTGTTACAGCCGTTGTGCTGGGGGTGGAGGAAGGCAGGGACAACCTACTTTCCTACTGTTTCTTGTAGAAGGACACAGAAACAAGTTTGCTTGCTTTTTACAAGAATTAATTCTGTACATGAACCAAAACCAATTCTAGATGTTGTTTTAGTTATTGCATTTTTTATTGTGTGTTTATGTATTGTGTCCAGAGCTGGACACAATATTCTAGGTGGAGTCTCACCAGAGCAGAGTAGAATGGCAGAATCACCTCCCTCAACCTGCTGGCCACACTTCATTTGATGCAGTGCCTTCAGATCAGCCTTCTGGGCTAGCAGCACACATTACTGGCTCATGTCCAGGCTCTCATCCACTGATACCCTCAAGTCCTCTTCAGGACTGCTTTCAATCCCTTCTTTCCTCAGCCTCCCCCTTTATTTCAGTTGACCACGACATTAAGTGGTGTTCTTTAACAGGAATTAATTTCCCAGTTTTTGCAGTTATTTATCCTTTGTCGCTAGGATTCGACTATCTCACAAATTCAACTTATTTTTTAAAATGCAAAAGTTCCTGTCATTTTATTTCATGCTTTCTCATTCCGAGGGAAAAAAAGGCGATCTAATGCATACAGCCCCTGGTTACATACATTACAATATTATAGAGTTCCAGTCCTCAGCAATCAGACAAAACCTGAGTGACTTTTTCATTATAATGGCACCCCAAGAAACAGGGTTTCCTTGTGGCGTTGTGTCTTCTGCATGATGCTATTGTGCCAGGGAGTCTGAAGAGCTACTGGACTTTACCACTCGGAAGTCCAGAAGTGTTGTGTGCATGTGTGTGAGTGTCTGCACGTGTTCATGTGTGTGTGTGTGTCTGTGCATGTCTGTGTACTGTATAATAGTCAGCTTATGCTGCTGCTTCACCGAGAGCATTTGTAATGTCTCTTCCCAGTTTGTGGTTTGCTTTTTACACAGAACTTATGGGAAGGTGAAGCTGGCAAGTCTGAGATCCTAGTCATCAGCAGAGTTTGCTCGAAGCAGATCAACAAAATTGGCACTTGTTTGGGGGAAAGGGAAGATGGAGGACAACAGTCACAGTCCCTCTCTGTAGTGATAGTTGTCTCATTTCTTTAGGAGGCTACACATTTTTTAACTTCTCCAGCTCTCCTTGAGACCAAATTTTTTCTCTGTCCTCCACCTCCAGAATGGATAGGGCTTAAAGCGTTAATTCATCTCCTTTTGCTTGATAGCTTAGTACGAAGTGCAGGGTTTGTCACTGTCCTTTCCTTCAAGCATTGTTTGTTATCCTGAAAAATCCCTCAAGTTATGAAGAAATTAAAACTTATCAACCACAGCTTGTAATATTTTTCTGCCCTGTCAAATACCCTACTAAACCTACGTGGTGGAGCTGTGTGTGTTTACCATTTCTTCGACTGCAGAAAAAGTTGTCTACCTTGTGGTTTTTCATCTGTCATTTCCAATGTCTGTGTGGTCCTATTGGAAGACAATTTTCACATCTCCTGCATACCCCTCTAATGAGTTCTGCTTATCAAAAGCTGATAAAGAACAATATGAAAAAGAAGAGAGACCAGAATCCCAGCAGGAGATTTTGAGAAGAGCTGCTAAAGGCTTGCCTCTCTATATGACAACAGCATTGAGAGATATCAGATACTGTGATCGATGCCAGCTAATCAAACCTGACCGCTGCCACCATTGTTCTTCATGTGACATATGTGTACTCAAAATGGACCAACACTGTCCATGGGTGAATAATTGTGTGGGATTTTCTAACTACAAATTCTTCCTTCTGTTTTTAATGCATTCCTTACTGTGCTGTCTGTTTGTTGCTGCTACAGTCTTGCAGTACTTCATAAAGTTTTGGACAATTGAATTGAGAGATGCCCATGCAACATTCCATGTACTATTCCTTTCTTTGTGGCATCCATGTTCTTCATCAGCATACTGTCACTCTTCAGCTACCACTGCTGGCTAGTGGTCAAAAAAAGATCAACCATAGAAACTTTCCATGCACCCACATTTTGAAATGGCCCTGAAAGAAATGGCTTTTCTCTTGGATGCAGCAAAAATCTGAGGGAAGTTTTTGGAGATGAGAAGAAGTATTGGCTACTCCCTGTCTTTACCAGTTTGGGCAATGGGTGTAATTTTTCAAGTCCTTTGGTGATTATGGATCCAGAACAACTTATTGTCTCAAGCCAAAATGAAACTGCCAAAAGCTCCAGAGCCAATCAGTCCCTTCCTACTCGGCCACTCAATGAAGCACACAATCGATCGATAGCCAATGACAGTCAGTGTGTGGAGAGTGGCCCTGAGGAGGAGAATGTTAGAACAGGTGCAAAAAAGAATATTATAGTTTCATTGGAAAGCTGGTCTCAGCTTATTACTAACCAACCATCTCAGTGAGAAACAGGTTTCTGCAACACATTTTGTGCTTGAATATTACTTATTTCTGTTTGGAAGAAGTTGATCAATAAAAAATGGAACATAAACATTTTAGGAAGAGACAATTAATTAAAGTTTCTACACAGTACAATGGATTCTTGTAAGCACTATTGCAGAGCAGGGAAGTTAAGACAGATGCCTTAATATTCTCAACATGCATTTATGCAACACTGAATTATATACTGCTACCAAAGGGCCAAACCATGAAGTGCCCTGCTGGGATGCACAGGGCCCAGAGTGGGAACTATGCATTTCTGTTATGCTGCAGTTTTATTTTTTGTTTAAATTTTATAAGACATTTTTGAGCCAAGCATGTGGCTGCGAGGTGAGGAGGCAGTGGGAACCAGCTCTGGGAACTTATTTTGGCTTTCCTTTCCCCTTTTCTTCAGGCAAAGGGGGGCTGCCCGCTCGGGAGCTCCCACAGAGGGGAGGAGGGGCAGCAGGCGTGGGTTACCTACGTGCCTGAGCACACGGCCGGGAAGTGACATAGCAGGGGGAGGGGATGGGGAGGGGCTGCTGTGGAAATGGCATGAGGCCCAAACAGAGCCCAGC
>NW_008611447.1:0-2265 GCF_000691845.1 Merops nubicus
AGGACTTTAGAGCCCTGATGGCTCAAAGGTTGGACCTGATGGTCTTGAAGGTCCCTTCCAACTTAAAGGGTTCTATGATTCTATGATTCTATGAAATGCTGTTTGAAGTCAAGCTGGTAAATGCTTGTTCAGTGTGGTCCACTGGCACTCCATTTCTCCACATGGAGGTTTGCATAATGATAAAATAAGCAAAACCATTGCCAACATGGATGGGAAATACATTTTTAACCTGAGAGAAACCCAATTTACTGCCAAGAGGAAACACACACTAATAGCAGGTGTGGATAAGGATGTATATATCTGTGCCTAGCTGCAGTCTTACTACAATGCCTCCTGTGCAATCAAAGCCAAACATTAATGAAATAAAATGTATTTGGGAAATAACTGATAAAAGATGTGGAAAATAGCTGTCAAGAGAGAAATTATCTTCAGATTCTTTATTAACAAGATATCACCATTTATGTAGGATGATATAACCCCTATAGGATTTTGGAGAAGAAGAAAGTAAAAGCACTATGAGTTTATATTAGGAAAGAATGAGATATTTGAAATTCAGTTTCCCCGTTGCCACACTTTTTCCTTGGCAGTCAGAGAGATGATGATTCCCTTAGATTTTACCATTCAGTTGACAGGTAAAGCTTGTTTTTGTTATATAAATAAAGTTTAAAAAAAAAAAAAAGTGGGTTTGCATAGTAGAAACTGATTAGTGTTGAGCTCAGTTTTGGTCTATTTTAATTTTAATAACAAAAATAAAAAGCTACATATAGTTTCACTTCTGGATTACTTTAGCTAAGCATCTTGGCTTTATGTCAGAGGATAAGAAGGAGTCATGTTTCCATTTAGTCAATTAAAAAAAAATAAACAAGAAAAGAAAGAAAGAAAAAAATCAGCTTGCCTTAGCTCTGCCCAATTTATACCACTATAAATATTCAAGCTGCTTATGAAAGAGAGGAAGACTCAGTTATCTCTCTGTTCCTATGGGAGACTGGCAAAATTGTCATGTCCTACTTGTCATGGATTTTCAGAGGCAACAGGAGTGGAAAGTCCTGCTCTCCCAGGTGCTGCCATGTCTCTTTGGGCCAACACTGACTTCCCAATGCTTCTTCACTATTCACGTTTGTCTCCCCAGCTATAAAGGTTTTGTGCTTCCTGAACTTCTGCTCTCAGAGAAGTATTTTTCTGCACTTCCAGACAGAATGGAATAGCTATTCTGTAACAAAATCCAAATTAAGATGATGTCATGGTTACAGGGGCTGGGACCAGTGTATCCTTATGTGGGTAGAACCAAAACTGTGTATTCTATACTCTCTATGTCAGTGCTCATGGGCTGTTAAGAAAATCATGGGTAGCAGCTGCCCAGGACAGACCTCACACCCCAGGCTATAACAGATAAGGAAAGAGGTTCAAGGTCAGGGGAGATGTTAACACCTTCCCACCCAGCAGGAGGAGTCCTCCCTGTCCATGGGCCCATCCATGCCTCGCCCCATGACTCATACAGAGCTCCCCCCAGGAGCTATTTCTGTTTAATGGACCATCAAGGACCCACTGCATGACTCACAGACTGATATCAACCCATTGTGAGATGCTCCACCCAGGGGGAGGAGCCAAGTGCTCCCACCTGGATATAAACTGGGGTTCAGGACAGCACAGGGGGCCTTACCCACTGGATTTCCAGAGGACAAGAGCTACCAGATCTTTTCTACGAGACCACTGTTTCATCTGGACTGCTACCACCACCCTAACTACAGAGTATCAGGTTGTATTCTGACTCTGTCTGTGGTTCTCCTTTGTATTATTGCTTTTATTTAAATTTTTTTTTTTCTTATTAAATTGTATTTCTCACTTGGAGTCTCTCACTGGTTTGTTTTCAAACCATTACAGATGGGGATAGAGAAAGGGAATGAGAAGGAAGTGACAGAGAGACAGGAAGAAAGCGAAGAGGAAGGAAAAGAATTATGACCATTTTCAGAGGACATTTGTGCTCTTTCCTTCTGCCCCTTAAGTTTGCTGCAATTTTGTATTTTGTGGGATGTTTCCTCTAAATGTCTGCAATTTCTGCATGATTTATTTCTTATATCCATTATAATTGCTTTTCCAGCAAGTTAGGTGACAAAACTGCCAGTTTCTTCACATCCTCCTGTTAGCCAGACTCACCGATTCATCATTTTCCTTCTTCAAACACACTCAGCACCATTTTTGATGGGCCGGCCAGCAGGAAGACCTGTCTCATTGCCAGCATATTTTTCATTCTTCAGATCCACTCTT
>NW_008611447.1:2288-3963 GCF_000691845.1 Merops nubicus
CTTTGCAACTGAACAGGGTTTATAGATGTTTAGCTGATTGTCCACAGTCAGCCAAAGCAGCTGATAGAGATAAGACATTATAAATTCATGTGTCCTTCTTCAGCATACTCAGCTTTTTCTCTTGAAAACAGTAGCCAGTGGTAAATTGGGCAGCAAGTTTTGAGGCAACAACTATGTCTCTCCATAAGACAACCTGTTCACTTATTTTATAGATGATTTTCAAAAAGCTTCCCAAACAAGGGATACTTCTTATACTCTGTGAGGAAGGAGAAACAGTGCTAACCTGTTTGCAAGAGTATACAGAAAGAAGGCTGCATCCTTCTTCCCTAATGCTGTAGGGATTACAACATTCTGGGTCTAACAGTCAAGACTTTTGAGACTTCTCCCTATCCCTTTCCCTTTCCCTTTCCCTTTCCCTTTCCCTTTCCCTTTCCCTTTCCCTTTCCCTCTTTATTCTTCTGTATCACAAACAGTAGACATTCCCTACATGGAGCTGGATTTAGAGAATATTTTTAAACACCACTCTAAATGACTGCACAAGGAAAGTTCATGGAGAAGGTTCACAAATACAAAACAACAAGCTTCCAAAGACCTAAACACATTTGTGAGCTGAGCCAGCAAGAAAGATTTGCAACAATACAATTATACATGCCTGATGGAAAATGGTAACACACATAGATTTATTCTGTTTCCTCACAAAAGTATCTGATTAATTTTTGTTTACCTCTATTCCCTTTAGTGGTGTATTCTCATAAACTCGTGTTCTCAATCATTTTTACATCTTGTGCCTGTACTATTGCTTGCATTGCAAGTCAGTCTTATGTTATTTATTCTTCAGATGTAACAAAGATCAGAATCTATTCGTGTTTACATCCTATGCAATATATCCCTTCATAACTTGAGAAGAATAGTATAAAATATGTTAAATAGCTGAAAGTTAAAAAGAAAAAGAAAAAGTTTTATGTTTCTTAAAGCAGATCTAGGCAGAAATATAGACAAAATGGCAATGCCATTAATATAATTTACTATAAGAAACATATACAATCATAGAATCATTTAGGTTGGAAAGACCTTTAAGATCATCAAATCCAAACATTAACTTAACTCTACTAAGTCCACTGCTAAACCATGTTGCTAAGCACCATATCTACATGACTTCAAAAACATCCAGGGATGGTGATTCAATAATTTCCCTGGGCAGCCTGTTCCAGTGATTTACAACACTTTCAATGAAGAAATTTTTCCTAATATTCAGTGTAAAAGTCCCCTGGCACAAATTGAGGCTGTTTCCTCTCGTCTTGCTTGTTACTTGGGAAAAGACATCAGTGCAGACCTTGCTACAACCTCCTTTCAGGGTATTGTAGAGTGATAAGGTCTCCCCTGAGCCTCCTTTTCTTCCAGCTAAATAGTTCCAGTTCCCTCAGCCATTCCTCACAAAACTTGTGCTCACCAAGCCCTTCACCAGCTTCATTGCACTTCTCTGCACCCCCTCCAGCACCTCAATATCCTTCCTGTAGTGAGGGTCCCAAAACTGAACTCAAGGTGTGGCCTCATCATTGATGTGTACAGACAATCACTTCTCTGCTCCTGCTGGGCACATGATCATACAAGCCAGGATGATGTTGGCACACTGCTGGCTCATATTTAGCCAGCTGTCAACGATTAACCCCAGGTT
>NW_008611447.1:4080-7845 GCF_000691845.1 Merops nubicus
AGCCCATCCAGATCCTTCCACAGAGCCTTTCTACCCTGAAGGAGATCAACACTTTTGCCCGACTTGATGTCATCTGCAAACTTACTTAGGGTTCACTCTTCCTCCTCACCAAGATCATTGCTAATGACATTAAACAGAACTTGCCTCAGTACTGAACCCTGGGGAGCACCACTCGTGACCAGCCAGCAGCTGGATTTAACTCCATTCACCAGCACTCTTTGGGCCCAGCCATCCAGTCAGGTTTACCCAGCAGAGCATATGCCTGTCCAAGCCATGAGCAGCCTTCCACGTGACAGACAACATCCACAACCTTTCACTCATCCACTTCTACTTTCACTGGAAAAAAAACAATAAAAAAAAAATCATATGATAATTTGGAGCAAGATTGTATGAAAGGACACCAAGCAAACTGTAATGTGTCTTGAATGAAGCTCTCTGTTCTTAAAGAAATGCTGGTAACATCTGCTGAGTACCTGTAAGTTATCCTATTTAAATTCATATGGTGGCTACTAATCAATAAGCTATTTTTTTTTTGCAATATTTGGAAATCTAAGTATGCAGAGCTTACCTAAATGCAATATATAGGCACTTTAGAATGGAACAAAATAACATATAGGTATTCAGCCACTCAGGGCTGGGCAGTTCCCAGCAGCCACCTGTACCTATCACTGTCAGGAGAATCCAGTAGAATTTGTCTCAAATTCTCTCCTGGATGTAAGTATTAAATTCAGGACTCCAGTTAGGTACTTCTGAGAACTTGGTGCCTAAAATCTCCTCTGGGAGATACGGAATTGCATCTTAAAATAAAAGATTTTTATTGGGTTTTGTACATATCTTAAATTTCTCCTCTAAAAATCTTGTATCCAGGCTTTTTCATTGGTCAGGTGAGAAGTGGTTTTCGGATAGCTTAGCCATGGATTATCAGAGTCAATATAGTCTAGAAATCCCAGACAAGCTTCTGGTATTTTCATAAACATAATTGGGTGGGAAAAAGACCCTGTTAAATTTAAAATCTGAGAACCTCCATATAACCAGCAGACGTTACTGGCATTTCTTTAGGAGCAGAGAGCTTGGTTCAGGAAAGATTACAGTTTATTTTGATTGATGTCTCTTAATATAATTTCATTCCTAATTTTCATATGATTTTTTTTTTTCTCTGAAAATAGAAGTTCAGTAAAAATGAAAATAGAAGCAAAAGCAAAGGAGGGAATGCAATTATTTTCCATGAGACTGAATGATATTACAGAATTCAGGAATACAAATTCCAAGGTTTTTCTAAAGTTTTCCAATTTCCCTTCTAAGCCTACATAGCAGATCTCAGTTTATATTCAGAATTAGGTCTCCTTTCTGATTATTATTTCAAGGCAAAAAATCAAAAGGAAATGGAAATAAAACACATTACCTACAAGATTCAACGTAATATTTATAACATGATAAATGCTGTAGAGAAGCCTTAAAAGTTCTTCTAGAAAGCAGGTGTCTTTCAGCCACTGTTAATTTAGAAAAATATTCATCTGCCCATCATATGAAAATATAATAAATTATTGAAACTGAAAATGCTAAAATATAAATCTCTCATGATGCACACTCTAAGAGCTAAAGACATTAATTTCCCTTTATTTGAAAGTTTATATTTGTTATTATATAGTTTTATTGTGATTTACTACTAATAATATATTTGTGAATGAAGTGTAATGTTGATAGTTAACAGAACCTAGATACTAAATATCTGTTTGCAATTGTCTTTTGTTATGAATTGCTTTTTAAATTGTGTTCCAATGCTATAAAAAAAATAAGCAGAATGCATTCTCTAAATAAGCAGAACAGGTCTTTCTAACTTAGCTTCACTACACGACTTTCACTCATACAAATAAAATTGAGCTTTCACAGTTTTTATAATGATCTGTTTATTTTCAATGCAGAGACCAAAACCTGCAGTTAATTGTAAAGTTTATGCCATTTAGAAAAAAAAAATGTATATTAAACACACAAAAAAAATCAAAATAAAATAATAACGCTCTGCAATTTATTTTATTATAGTCCAAAAATATGTGTCATTCTGAACCTATATTGCAGAGCAATAAATCTTGCTGTAAATATTGACAGAAGCTGTCAGTTCTTTACCACAACTTAAGCTGAAGGTTTTCAAGTAAGATCCAATTACCCTTTTTCCCCATCTCTGTTGCTCTGACAGACTTGCTTCATTAGCACAAAGTGTGTGCCCCATTGCAAAAAATCTCCATACTAATATGCATTTTACTGCTCCTGAACAACTAGGGAATAGGAAAATGAGATGGTATGTTGTTGGCCATGGTAATATGCATATCTCTTGAGAACTGCTTTGAATTAATTTATTTTTAGTATACAGGGTCATTGTTGTGAAAATAAGTCTTTTTTTCATCTATTTATCTTTAACACTTGCCTTATAATGGAAATTCTATGGGTATGATTTGACTGGTGAGTTCCATTTATTCCAGTGAAAAATGAAAACCAAACGTGATTAACCACTTTAAATCAACTTTCAGATATTTTATATTATTTTACTTTTGTTCTGAGTCCTTGAGTTCACATGCAGTTCTCTTTTAGGAATGTAATTAGATGTATACAATATTGAAAAATATGATCAGCTTCTATAGTGTTTTGGTAACTTCCAAACCTCTGACTATATCCACTTTTGGAATTAATTATTTAATAAATGAAAACTCAACAACTGTTTTGTTTTGTTTTGTTTTGTTTTCTCATGGTAGCATCAACCTAAGCAGCAAGTAAAAAGCTTTTGTTGTTTAATTTACTTTTAGTTTTAATTAGCAAACTCTATTACAGTGTTTTCAATAGCCTGTATATTTTCCTCATGAGTCTTGTGGGTTGTAACTGTGTTGACCAAATCCTAAGAGGAAGTTTTGAAACTCTTTTATTATCTTTAAACCTCTGTCCCAGGTATTTTTCATTTGTACCTGACATGAGATCTCTGGAGTTCTGTATCCCATAACAGGAAAGAAATACAAAAAAATGTTAAAGCAGAGTTACAACACCGAAAATAATTCCAGATGTCAGTATCCATTCTACAATCCTGCTTTAGCTGCAGTGTACCTCTGATTTGAAAGTCAAGGGAGGAGTGGAAGAGAGGCTTTTCTCTGCTAATAATCCTTGTTTGAGGGTCAACATTATTTAATGTACCTGGGAATCAAATTGCCTCCTGTTCATGTAGCAGTCGGTCTGCATGAAGGTGTTTGTCCTTACATGAGATTCCTAAGCACAAGGTGTCTTCATTCTTGTCATGGAGTTATTCAAAAGAGGCACCACTACAGTCAATGAAGCTAAGAGAGATATTCAGGTCACTTAAAGTAGCAGCCTAGGGTTTAATTTACCTGTGCAATAGGTGCCATGCCATTTTACATGCTTGTGATGCCCAGCAGAGCATGTATCTCCAATGGTTTCTTTGCTGCAAATCCACAACTGCCAGTTCTGTGTCCATACTTAGATATCAGCTAGGCTTTGATTGACACTAAATACCTCTGTTTAAGTAGCTGCATCATGCTTAGACATGGTTCAACAAGGCCAAGTACTGGATAGTGCAATAGAGTCACAACAACCCCATGCAGCTCTACAGGCTTTGGGAAGAGTGTTTGGAAAGCTGCCCAGCAGAAAAGGACCTGGGAGTGATTTTCAACAGCCAGCTGAATATGAGCCAGCAGTGTGGCTGAATATGACCCAGGTGGCCCAGAAGGCCAACAGCATCCTGGCTTGTACCAGCAATAATGTGTC
>NW_008611447.1:7876-14849 GCF_000691845.1 Merops nubicus
GCAGGAATAAGGAAGTGATAATCCCCCATACTTGGCACTGGTGATGCCAAACCTCAAATACTGTGTTCAGTTTTGGGCTCCTCACTACAAGAAGGACTTTAAGAAGTGCTGGAGTTCATCCAGAGGATGGCAGTGAAGCTAGTGAAAGGTCTATAAAACAAGTGTTACAAGGAGCATCAGAGGAAACTGGGGTTATTTATCCTGGAGGAAAGGAGACTGAGGGGAGACCTTATGTCACTCTACAGTTCCCTGAAAGGAGGTCAGGAGGTTGTAGTGAGGTGGTTGCTGGTCTCTTCTCCCATGTAGCAATTGATAGGGTGAAAGGAAACAGCCTCAAGTTGCACCATGAGAGGTTTAGATGGGATATTAGGAAAAAAATTCTTCACAGAACGTGCTGTAAAGCACTGAACAGATTGTCCAAGGAGGAGGTAGAGTCACCATCCCTGAAGGTATTCAAAAGACATATAGATTTGATGCTGAGGGACATGGTTTAGAGATGACCTGGAAGTGCTGGGTTAATGGTTGAACTTGCTGATCTTAAAGTTATCTTTCAACTAAACAAATTATGATTCTGTGATTTAATTCTATGATATTAAGTGCATTTTTTAGGCTGAATTGTATTGCTTCATTTGCTGGGGAAGTACATGAAAAAATATCTTAGAAGGGTGACAGCTAAAGAAATATTAAGCTATGAGACATAAGTGCATTATAAAGTCAACAATAGCCTTTCAGTATATCAGTATTATTTCTCAAAGTCCTGAGCATATACATACTTATTAATAATATATTTGTGCTATAAGTGTTCATTCAGCCTCCATTGGCAAAATGGAGAGGTAGTGTTTTAGGATATGAATTATAAGCTGGAGCACTTTCTACACTTACTGAAGTACAATTTAGAAATAATTTATAGTGATATGAAAGCATTTTGAGAATTCTTTACTGAAAAGGTGCTCAAATATTTGACTGAAGTGACAAGAACCTAAGGCTGGATATATTAAAAAAACAGTGCTTGTTGGCCTTGGGCACTGCATAGGAATTTATTTCACTCTCATGGTTAACCATTTGATATTTGAAGTGCAGAGCAAACATGATTTTATCCCCTTCTCTTCCAGTATTTTTCTCTGCAGAAAGTGTGATCACTTACTCAGGTCACATATAAGAAACATGACCTGTGAAATAAAAAATAACAGACATAAGATCTGGAGGCAAACTCAAAGATCTGACTTATACTTAACATAAATTCCATAAAATAAAATATCTAGATATCAGTGCAGAAAGACACTTAAGGAAGCTGTTTCCCCATGTATTGTATCTGCTTTGTTTAATATATTAGGTTATGTGTTACTAAACTTCAAATGACAAAACACTGAATGCTGAAATTTAAAGTAGTAAAGAGCTATAAAAACACTCATTATGCATTTATTTGAAGCTAGAAGAAAAAACAATCAATTCACAAAGTGGTATTCACAGCTGAAATTAAATGGTGAACTGGCAAGGTGTAATTGGGTAAGTGTCACAGTTATTCATGGCCTTGTATCTAAGTGAGAGTTTGCCTGCATTTTAATTAGTAGTGAACAGTTAACATCTAACTCCTACAAAATATAGAGCACTTCTGCCCATGCATCATTATGCTTTTATAAATATAAGAAGTGGGCATTATTATTTTGTTATTTCAAACAGACAGATCAGATATTTATTTTCCCTCCAGACACAAGTTTTCAATTACAGTATCATTCTCAGTATCATTTTCAGTGAATGGATCTCATTGAAAGTTCAAATTTTGCACTTTTAGCTTAACTTATCAATATAATTAAAATATTTACCAGTTTCATGAAGGGAAACTTTACCCATTTGCAATAAATTTTATAACCACTTTAGTACTTCTTGTGAAATCACACCTGTCTAAAAGTTTTTATCATTTTCAAGTGATTTTTAATTCTGATGATTTTGTTGTATTTTTACAAGTTGATTTAATAGGAACTTTTATACAAATAATTCTCCAAACTCTAACAAAAATATTTTTATTCCCATGTCATAAATTCAGTTTTATTCATATTGTGAAACTTTTCACAGATGTTGAGTTTCAGTAATCAGAACTGAGAGTTGGTGGTTGCTTTTCTATGAGTGGATGGATACTTTCAAGTGTGAACAGGTCAGTCATTGTGCATAATTGGACATCAACAGGCTTACCTCTTTTTCTGGTTTTCCTCTAGAAGTTATGCTAGGTTTAATTTGATATAATTTGTCTTTTATCTGGAGATAACCACCATATGATTTTTTTATAACCTATGAAGAAAAGCTGAGACATTTGGGGTTGTTTAGCCTGAAGAAAAGAAGGCTCAGGGGAGACCTTACTGTGGCTTGTCAATACTATAAGAAATACTCTAAGAGTAGGTTTAGACTGGATACCAGGAATATTTAAAGATGAGGCTGGTGAGACACTGGAACAGAAGCCCAGAGAAGTTGTAGATGTGCAGTCACTGGAAGTGTTGAAGGTCATGTTGAATGGGATTTTGAGTAGCCTGATCTAGTGAAAGAAGTCTGTGGATATCTAGGTTAGCTTATGAGGAGGGGAAGTGTACACAGGTGACTAGATGATCTTTAGAGGTTCCTTCCAACTCAAGCCATGATTTCCATAGATACCTATTCCCATAATACCCATAGATTCTACAGTTCTAGCAGTATGGCCAACTCCATGTAGGCATATAAGACAGTTTGGATAGGACAGTCTCTGAATGCTTCTTTTTTTCTGCATGAAATGTAATGAGATTTAAAGGTAATTACTATAAATTTACATGTAAAACTATACCTCTGCTAAGGAAAATCCTTAGATACTGCCCTAGTTCACAAAGACTATGATTTTCATCTCAAAAAATATACAAGAACAATCACACTGGACTTGATGATCTTGGAGGTCCCTTCCAACCTAAATGATTCTATGGTTCTAAATGTGCATCTGCTATCAGAATGAAGTGATAATGTAATTTCCACATGGAACTAACTAAAGTTCTAACATTCAGGGTTTTTTTTTATATGAATCATGTGATTTAGTAAATTTACTTGAGTTATGAAATGTGACAATTCTTTTAAAAAACAAATAAACTGAAAAAGTATTAAGGCAATTTTCTCATTTACTTTTCACTCTTTTGACCCACAATAGACAAGATGATCAATACTTTTATTGGACAGCTTCATAGAATCATAGAATCATAGAATCATAGGGGTTGGAAGGGACCTCGAAAGATCATCCAGTCCAACCCCCTTCACCTTTGTAATAAGTATTTTTATTTTAATAGTTTTGTGGCATGGAACCTACTCTGTGGTCTGGAAGGAACTATGATGAAAGGAGCTTTTCCTTTCCTAAATAGTCCTGATATTACAGCATGTCTCATCATATTGTAGCCTAAAAGAGTTTTAATATTTATTTGTTACTGGGAAGGCCTCATATGAAGGCATTCTTTGTCTATACAGGATAAGAATAATTCCTTTTCTGAATAAATCATGTAACTCAGTTGGAAGTAATTTCTCCAAAATAATGCCAAATGAAAGGTGAAAAACTAGTCTAAATCTTATGCGGTTAATTTTCCTTTTTTTAATGAGAAACTGACCCCTTGCACTCTCCTTCACTGTGGAATAATTACTATCTGCTATTACTAACACTTCCAGAAATAAACGATCTAGTCAGGATGAAAATTAACAAGCAGGGCTGATCAAGCCCCTGCAAACATGCATTCCTTAGAGTCATTTTCAGCTGACGTTGTTCACTTATTCTCAATTAGGCACTATCTTAGAGCATTTACTTACTGAATATTTACTTGCTGATCAGCAATTGCTGTTTCACAGGCTGTGGAGAAAACATAGACTAGAATAGGGAATAACTGTCACGTTCAGTAGAGGCCTTAGTGATATATACAATGGTAACTTAATAAATTGATGGCAATGTACTGAACTGGAATAATACAATTTAACAATATTTTTTTTTTCAAAGGAAAAGTAGCATGATTTGTTACCTTCATGTTTTGATTTGAAAATGTAATAAAATGAAAATTCATGCAAGTCATTACTTCTATTGCACTGAGTGACAACGTTTATCAGAAGTATAACCTAACAGCTTACTATCTCCATTTCCTAAATGCTCTCTTGAATTTTTTAATTCCAAATGATACATTCATTTCAGATTGATCTGTTAATGGAGATTTATTGTTTTGGTGCAAATGACAACATAATACTCTATGAAAAACTTATCTGGGAAAAAGAACAATGAAGAGATCTTTGTTTATGACTTCACATGGTTTGTATCTTTATACCATGATATTAATTTATTCATTATAGTAATAAAAAACAAGCAGAGCATGAGGCTTAAGGACCAGAGCAGTAGAATCACAAAATCATGCCAAACCAGCTGACAAAATTGCCTCAGTGATTTGTCTCTCTCTTAAACTGTTCACAAATACTCTACTGATGAAAATAATCTTTTAGAACTTTGAAGAAATACATAGGAAAGTAAATCTGAAATAAAAACTGTCAGAGTTCACAACCACACTGCATTTTGGTCTGATATTATAATAACAGTAGTGATGAGGAGCCTAGGTCTGCTTTCCTCAAACACTAGAACATGATTATTCCCCTGTAAAAATCCAAGATATTTCTTGAATACTAAAGGATTTTTTTTGTCCTTCAGTCTCAAAAAAAAAAAACAGAAAAAGAAAAAGAAAGTATAAAATGTGTATATACTACAGAATTTTCAGAGAATGCCAACAAAAACATTCAACACAAGGAAAATGAACAGTTGGATTAATTATAAGCAGGTTTTGAGTTCTTCAGTCTGAAAAAAAAAGATCTAGAACAGATGACAAAGGGTTTTTCTGACCAGTCTAGAGATGGTGAATATGGACAACTTTTTCCTTGCTTGTCCCTAGGGAAGAACTGTGGAACATCAGATGAAACAGGGAACACAAAAGGAGACTGTATCTTGAATTTAGCCCATCCTTGAGCAGGAGGTTGAACTAAATTTTGAACATTTATTTTTTTTAAGATTCTATTACACAACTGCTCAGAAACATCTACTTCGAACATCTACTCTTAAGATGCTGAGAACACTGAAAGCATACTTAGGTTTAAGGAAAGACTGGACAAGTCTTCTTCTTTTCTAAAGCTTTTCTAAAGCCTAAAACTTTTCTAAAGTTTTCTAAATTCTTAAAATCCATTTCAATTCAAGAAGCTGCAAATTACTGGGCTGTACTTGGAAAAAAGTATTTTTTTTGGAAGTTATTTTCTATCCTAGGCATTATTTATGCTTATTGTTAGGAAAAAATGTTCAGATTATATAGACCATTGAACATTTCCACTTATATAGATATAGTTTGTTTGTTCTTGTGTTATTTCATGCTACCTTATTTAGAGTTATTATTACATTGATTGATGTTATTACAGATGATAAATTTGCAAGAGTGTCTACATGGTCTGGGTGGTTACTCTTTATAAGTCTCATTTCTCTTGACTCCATCCTTTATTTTTCCCTGTATCAGTGGGTGTTATTATGAAGTATCACAGAAATCTCTGTCCACTTATTTTCTTCTTTTCCCTGAGTACATTTCTTTAGCACTCATTAAGATTCCTTTCAGTGGAGCTGCCTAAAATGCAAGGCATCTTATCTAAATTAGTTCCACAGCTCCTCTCCACAGACAATAGAAAGATGCAGATACCTTCTCTATTCTAGATGAAGAAAAAAACCCAACTTTTCTTTTTTCCTTTCTTTGCACAGCTTTCTGGTTATTTCCATCCATCAACTGTTTGATTAGAGTGTGACAAAACTAATGCAGCTTTTCTGTTCATTTTCCATCTTAGCATCTTACAGTCCTTACATCATCATGGCAACTAAACTTGTATTGACAGTAAGACCTGCCTTTTCCTTGAATCTTGTTACTGGCCTCCTGTTACCTACAGTATAAAGTTTAGTGATCTATTTTCCACAGTTTTGGGTTTTTTTTAATATTCCAAACTGCTCACTGGAAATTAAACTACGAATTATAACAATACTGTGTTGCAGTGGCTGCTCTACCAATTTCTACCTAATGGGAACGTTTCCACTCACCTTGGCTATTGTCCAGGGTTCATTTTCTCCTGCTTCATGTCTATACTGCCTTTATTGGGGTGTGATGGTGATGGTTTCTCCACTGCAGTGCAAAGGTTTCCCTGAAAGAGGGAAACAGCTGAAGAAGGCTTCACTGACCTGGCTTCCACTAAAGCTCTGGTGGAGGTGGAGGTCATAGCTCCCCATGTACTAGTGCTTTAGTTAAGGATTTAGCCTGTCCTCAAGTAGCCACTGAAATCATCAGACTAGTGCATTAAAAATAATTTTAAAAGTTAACAATCTTTTAGGTATGCATAAGGCTTTGCATTTATTATGGGGAAGAACCCTGATAATGAGATGGAAAAATATTTGAAACTGACGTATAACAAAGTGCATTGAATGTATTTTTATCAGAGTATCTTATAGTAAATTAATTAAGTGATAATATAGCAATAGAGTACTGTCTGTTACATATTAAGATTTGGCTTAAAATAATTATCACATTATAGGAACTACTTCTCTTCTCAATGATGATTATGACAAAACCACCATTAACTTCCCCAGAACAAAAATCTGTCCAGGAGCAGTAAAATTAGGAGCAGAGGAGTATTTTTAAAGTTAAAATGACATAACTTATAATAGAAATGAATATGCACTTTGGGAAAAAGAACAGAACTAGTATGCTTCTGCATAGTTAGGAGTGTTCCATTTCAAGCTGAACTGAAGGCTCGTGTGATGATAATAAGCCTTTCATATCTGCTTCACTAATTGGAACATGACAGGCAGCCAGACTCCACACTGGGCTGCAAAAAATTGTCAAGTTTGCTTGAAGAGGGAATTGAAAGGCAACTGAAACCTCTGTTTTGCCATCATGCTCTTTCAGAGTCATCCATTGCTAGC
>NW_008611448.1:0-4474 GCF_000691845.1 Merops nubicus
CAGAGCTGCTCTCCAGCCACTCCTCTCGTAATTTTTATTTGTGCCCCATGTTACTCCATCCCAGGTGCAGTATCTAGCATTTGGACTTTTTACATTCCACCCCATTAAGCACAGCCCAATGCTCCAATCTATCCAGATCCCTCTGAAAGGCACACTGTCCCTCAAGACAGTCAACAGCACCGCCCAGTTTGGTATCATCAGCAAACCTACTAATTGTGCATGCAAATCCTGCATCAAGATCACGGATAAATATGTTGAAAAGAACTGGAGCAGCCCTGAGGAACACCGCTGTTGACTGGTCATCAGTCAGAGGTAGCCCCATTCACTACAATCCTTTGACCTCTGCCCTTCGGCCAGTTCTTCACCCAGTACACTGTGAACCTGCTCATCCTGGAGTCAGGACAATTTGTCCAGAAGAATGCTGTGAGGGACACTATCAAAAGCCTTACTAAAATCCAGAAAAACTACATCCACTGCCTTCCCTTCATCCACTAGGAGGTGACCTTATCATAGAAGGATATCAAATTAGTCAAACAGGACCTTTCCTTTGTGAACCCATGTTGACTGTGCATTATTCTTTAAATGCCTTTCAACAGTACCCAGTATAATCTTTTTAATAATTTTTCCAGGAACTGAGGTTAGACTCACAGGTCTGTAGTTCCTGTGTGTCCCCTCACACCCTTCTTGTACATTAGAATAACACTGACTAGCTTCCAGTCAGTAGGAACCTCCCCAGACTCCCAAGACTTCTGGTAGATGATCAAGAGGGGTCCTGCCATAGCACCCACCAGCTCCTTGGACTTGTGAATCCCACCAGGCCCCATGGACTTGTGAACAGTCATCTGATACAGCTGGCCCCTTACAATTTCAGTGTTCACAAGTGGTAAATTACTGTTCCCACACTGGTCCTATGACTCAGGGGACTGAGAAGCTCAAGGTCTATCCGTATTACTAAGGACTGAGGCTAAAAAAGCACTGAACTTTTTGAAAAGCGCTCTTCATCCCTACTAAGTCAGATTACCATCTCCAACAAGCGTCAGTCCAATGTTTTCTTTACATCTCCTCTTACTATTAATGTACTTTAAAAAGCCCTTCTTGTTATCTGACACAACACTAACCAGTTTAAACTCTAACTGGGCTTTGGCCTGTTGTGCCTTCCCCCTGTGTGTATGAACCAGAGCTCTGCAATTCTTTCGCTGACCACATACCCTGACAGGAATGATATTACCACCAACAGGCAGCATACAGGCCATATCCCTCCCTTTGATTCCAAACCATACATGAAGGATAGGAGGTAGTCAACCACCAGAGGAATGAAGAGGTTGACATAGTCACTCACAGTGCAAGACAGTGAAGACAGGAGTGATTTGATTGAGGAACCAGGCTATCAGTCCAATTCCAGTTGTATAGCCATGACCATAAAACAGTGCTATTATTACTGATGTATTCCTCTCTCTGTTGGACATCATCCATATGTCAACCGTGACTCTGGGCTGGGGTTTTAGACCCCAGGACTTCAGTAGTCTTTCTGTGAAGCTTGACCTTGCTTCCAGAGATCACTCAATTTATTTTTCTTCTAAGTTCCCTGTTCAGCCAAGCTGGCCTTCTGCCCCACTTGTTTGATTTACCATACAGGGTGCTGGGACATATATAAAGCTATCTGGCCTTTGCAGCTTCCACCCAAACATGCTGGATTCACCCTGGTGAATTCATGCCAGTCATCCACTCAGTTCTGTTACACCACAATAACCCTTTGCTTTCCCACATTGGTCTACCTCTAATCTTTGTTGGATTATTAAATCAGTCTTGTAGTACTAAAAGTTTCCTTAAAAAGAAATTCTAGAGAGATCTCACCTCAGTTTCACAGTAAAAGAAATGTGGAATCTTCACAGACTAGGCCATGAAGATTTGTAATACCAGAAGCTGCAATGGCATTGCCACCATGCTGTGACTTAAAGTGCAGGAAGACATTAAACAAGAGGCTATCTTACAATAATGCACTCATTAATTTGCATCTCACCTGAGTCCATCGATTTGTAAGTGCATATTGATTTAAACTGCTTTACCTCTTTCCATACCACTATAAACAACGATTTCCTCTCATAAAACATCAAGGTTCAGGTTGTTAACATAAAACGTTCAGGCTGTTAACACAGTGAGGTACTTCCCAAAACAAAATTAGCCTTAGCAATAATTCTGGCCACACTGAGAAGCCACTACTGTTTAGACAGGGTGCTAGGCAAGTACTTACATCATACTTGTAAAGGAATTATTTTTATCTTGGTGAAAATGGGGGCTATGAAAAGCACTGGCTACATCTTGTAAGAAGTAACATTTGGTCAGTCTTTACAAATTTTTCTTGCAGAGCTAAGTCCAGAAATATCTCTTCTTAGTTCACAAAATGGATAAAAATAAAATAGACATCTCTTTATTTAAAGCTTTAATGTAAAGTTCAAAAGAAATTACTACTTTAAAAAGCAGTACTTAAAAGTAGCAACTAAGAATATTCTTATTTGTGTACTTCTCAGCTCTTCTGCTTCACACATTGTCAACGTATACTGTTGAAAAGCACCTGTGATCATACACTAAGGATTTTCTTTTCTGCACAGCAAATTATCCCCTGTGGGGAGGGCTATAGCCTACTTACTAAAATCAAGTTAAAAACATTGCTTTAAGACCACAGCAAGTGACAGTAGCTGTATGTGCAGGAATGGGGGATGTCTAGATTCACCATCCTGAAGGGAAAAGGGATGCTATACACACACACTTCCCACTGCTCACTCTCCATGCAAACAGTTCCACAACACAGCAGCTCAGTGAAAAATACTCTCACTTTCTTTGTTCCCCTCGAGTCATTTCCACCTCTTGGCACCACAGCCTCTCAATTTTCCTGACACAACAGTTTGTGAGGCAGCATGGTAAATCATAAGCTGCTTAACATTAACTCTGCAGTTTAAAACAAAAAGGTACAACGTAAAGGTTACTCCTGAACTGGAGGTGTTCAGAGACAGTGGGTATGGGACAGCTGTTCAGACAATCATGCTGGCAGAGAAAAAGCACTGGTGTGCTGCAAAAGTGGGAACAAGAGGATGACAAGGAGAAGCAGAGGAACACGCACAGCAGCATAGCTGTTAAAGCCTGTGTTGTGAAACTACACCCTAGCTCGTACACTGTGCAAAGCCCTTCCTTAATGGAATCAGACATCTATTTACATGTAATATATTTGTAATTTCATCTATCTCATGGCCTGTATTAGCAACACTGACAGGTAAAATTCCTGGAAACTTCCAGGGTAAGAGGAAAAAGCCCAAAATGTTTAGAGGTAAATATGGAGATTTAAAGGCAAATGTAAATATCTTCATTTGCTTGTGATTATCAAAAAGAACTCTTGCAAGGGCATAAGAAAGACATCTCAGGTGCAGAACAATCGGGATACATAAACACTTTAGATTGGAAATGACTAGACATGTAAGCCACTAACAGGCATCTATGCACCATACGAGACTGGGTTAACTAGTCATCAATGAAAAATTATGATTCCAGAAGGTAGGGTGAGGCGAGGTAAAAAAAAAAAAAAAAAAGAAAAAATAGACAGACAAATAGAGCCAAAAGCACCTTCAAAAAAACCCAATGACACCCTCCTCCCCCCCAAAAAAAAAGAAGGAAAGAACCCCACACCAAATCACAACCCCAAAACAAACAAATAAACAAAAATAACAGAGTGAACTCTGCAATTTGAGAAAAAAATTAGATCAGGGAGAGGCATGACAACCTTCACACCTGCTGTCTCTGCAGCAGAGGGACCCTATCATATGGACAATACCCCGAAGAACACTTAGAGCTATTTTCTGGTCAAATAACTCATTTCCACACCTTGGTTCATAAACCGCATTTCTCTGGTCCTCCGTCAATAGAAAGAGCATCAGCTTCATGGAAGTTCTATAGACAAACCATCAGAATAACAAGAAATGAAGCAAACATATTTATTATAATGTTATTTTACTGCAATTTCACTATGGCAATACACTGTATAAAAGCAGTGTGCCATATTCAGTCTGAACAGTAAGTGCAATTTTCCTCCTGGGTCAGCTGATGTAAAGTCTTGATATATCATTTAGTGGAAACCAAATCCATGCCTTTTCCCTTAAAGAGCTATTAACTTCTAACAAGATTTCCTCTCACACATTTAACAGGGCCATTATATACCAGTGAACATGAATTAATCTGCAAGCACAGTCTTTGTGACAGATAATTACACTAAGTCAGAGCCTAGGTTTAACATTCCCTTGACTCTGATGATGATTTACTCTGTGACATGAAGCAAATCACTGAGTATTTGTACAGGCATCCCTAAAAGTGGTGCAAATAGCTTCTAAATATCTGTTACAATGAACTTTCTCAAACATGTAGGCTGCTTTAAAAGACAGAATTATTGCTACAGGCTTGCTCTTGACAGAAAATCTTTTGCTGCCCT
>NW_008611448.1:4505-20023 GCF_000691845.1 Merops nubicus
TTGGAATAGGTCTTTAAGAAGCCAAAGAAGCCTAGAAAACTAGACTTGATCCATCTAATGCAGGATCTAATTGATTGCATTTAATTGATTGCAAAGGATTTGTGGGTGTTTTCATAACTACAAGTAACGATTGTGCAAGCACAACCCAGAAGCAAAGCCCAAATAATGGTGAGAAACGCCAGCCTTACTCTCACATTTTGTTTCCACTATAAGGCAGTTACCAACACAGTTCCTCTTTGGTCTCTTGGATAAGCAAACATGATTGCAGTTAGCCCTCCAAATGCACTATGGTATTTTAAAAGCACACTTAAGTCCATTCAATTAGGAGTGATTGCACACAAACCAAAAAGAAGCATTACTCACCCTTAATGTGAATTTAAGAATATGATTCTGGAGCACAGGAAATTAAGCTTTTAAAAATCCCAGATGAAGTGACCAAGCTGCTCAAAAAGGATGGTGTCAAGTCTTGCATCAACCAGCCTGCTTTTATTTTCTTATGGGACAAATAAATAGCTTTGCAATAAAACAGTTGCTTGAGGAAAAAAACAGCATTGCTTCTAAGACTCAAAATGCATTCATATTTTGAACTCATGTCAGCTTCTAGCTCAAGGCAACAGAACTCTATTAATATTTATTTATTTAATAATGTGTTTAATATCTCACAAATGTTTTTATAAAGCCACAGACAATGGCAAATATACTTTAAGTTAAAATAATGCACCACATTACAGATTAATAAAGTTGAGTAAAGAAACTAACTGATCAGTCAAGAGAATGACTACAATGAAAGACATGTTTTCTGTGGCTTGTTAAGGTCCAACAATGGATACTGCAGATACAGTTTCCAGTAGCTGGGTATTTTCTTGCACAAATAACTAGATATTTGTGCAGATAATGAGCTGAGAAAAATACATCCTGGGAGAGAATACTAGGATAAGTCTCCATTTTGTCAGGGTCTGATTCCTGTCCCTGCACAGTGAAAACCTCAGTTCAGCTGAAAACATACCATTTCAGATTTTAGAAGACACGGTAGTGGTTTCTCTTTTATAATGAACAGAAATCCTAAATAGGTAGACTTTGTTCCCAGAAGCATCTCCGCTGGGAGATTAAATCTTATATCTCACATCACTGAAGATGCAGCTGCTAACAAAGCAAACGGAGAAGGTGGCTCTGACTCCTCGCATGGACACAGAGACAGTGATTTACCTCGTCCTGTCACCACGCCATGCTGCAGCTGGTCTGCACATGAATTTGGCTTACAGTAGTTTTACATCCTCTGGAACAAACTAAGGACACTGGACCATGCTCTATTTAGCATGTTTAAGAAAAATGAGTAGCTCAAATGATCCTAACTCTTGCTGCTATTTCTGTAGGTGACAGTAATCTCTCCTGTTCCTGTTTGCTCTTAAACACTCATGCATACAAGCTCCCAATAAAACAATGACTTCCAGTGCCTAAATACTGCAGAGAATGGGAACAGGTTGTGTGAAATTTGCTTAGAAATTCAAGCCACGAAAAAAATCTAGGAGATTTCACTAGATATCCACTCCATTGTATTGGAGAATGTGACACACAGTACCCTACTTCTTGGCTAGCCTGGATGCCAGGCCTGTTTGAGCTTATGGCATCTGCTTCTCCACCCCGACATGATAATGCACATCACACAGCAGCAGAATATTAGATACTAGAAAACTAGATACTTCTTAGAAAAGGAAAATGGTAATGAAGGCTGAAGCACAGTGAGCAATCTGTAGTCATGGACTGGAGAGTACCATTTTAAAATGGAAACATTATTTATTGCAATAATACCATAATTATAATGTAGTCTTTGTAGAACAATTATTGTCTTTATTAAGTGATTAATCATAGGCCTCACAGATGAAAGCAACCCAGGTAATCTCAAGATGACTCTCTGGTGTTGCAGAGATGAGAACGTAGTTCAGCAGCAGAGACAGACCATCCGAGTCCTGTCTAAAGAAAATGAAAGGCAGCTCCTGGGGGCTGCACCTCTAGGGACAAGTGCTTCAGATGTACCTGAAGGACATGCCTGCCCACCATAATATGAGAACACATTTGAAGGAGCCACCTGCATTTTGCCAAAATGTGATGTATGGCTCCAGGTGTGCACCAGAAGCAGGTGGCTGAGGGAAGGAGCTTGCTTTTCAAGCTTAACATCTGTAGAAGTAATACTGTGCTTCTCAGAAGCTTTAATATTGCACTGTACATTTATATTCAAACACGTATTATCTGGGATACACTGAGAATTGTGAGAAGAGCTGGTAATAAATCTGTTCATTACTGCTCAGTACTTTGTTTTTATATAGCCAAGAACACAGATCCCAGTCCGAATAAAGTTAGATGAGGCAGCAGCATACATTATTCTACCTTGCACACTACAATCTGTTACACATGAAAATATTTTATGTAGGTCAGACACTGCTTCCCTAGAGACACACAAAAATACATAAGGAAATCAGAGCAGTACTGGGCGTTATTGCAGTGATTCGGCCTACTCTGAAGTTTCAAATATGCAGAGGTTTGTCTCCCTCTTGGTTTTTTTGATCAAATTACTCTTCCCAATCGACTTCTGCAAGGCTAAGTATAGCAGACCGGACAGCATATAACTCATGATGCAAAACTAAATAAAACTCCTTGCATTCACAAGAAGACAATAGTTTTGTCAGTTGAAAAAGAAAAATCAAAGTGACACTAATTTTCAACTCATCACAACACTGAGCTGCAAAATCAGGTTTCAGGAAGAGAGGCAACTCTCTGGCCCTCACAGTGAGGAGAATGGTGTTATTAAAAGAAGCAGTCCTGCATTTCTCTCTCCCTATCCTTATAGCTGTGCTCTACTGTAACTGATGGGGTTCTGTACTTCAGTCTTGCTTCAATAACGCTTTATCTTTGACAGACGGGAGGAAAAGAATTTCAGGAACCCAGAAGTAAAAGTGAGTATTTTTTGTTGTATCTCACAGTCTCAGCAGAGAATTCTGCATTTTAAAAATAATTTTTTTTTTTTTTTTTGCTACTGTGTAACAGTATGTTTTTGTTCTGGCAACTAAAAAACACAAAATACAAGCTTCCACTACCATTTCATAGCATAGTTCAGAATTTAGTTTTCTAACACACATCATCATACTATTTTTCATTACCACCTATCTATCTAAGAATTTCTCTTGTGTCAAAGACCTGAAAGGTTCTCTAACAGAACAGCACTGTATTTTCAGAACAGTATTTAGCTGTGAGGAGATATAGAAATAGATGTACACAAATCACACACAATATTGCATATAGTAAATAAATGAAGAGTGTATGATGGGATAGAAAAAATATATGCACTTATGCACATCATGAATATCGTAATTCGCCTCCAGAGGAAAGGCAGCATGAAAGCCTATATATTCCAGTTTGCTTCATAGTGACTTTTCTAATTTAAATAAACCAAGTAATGCAGAAAGACTATCCTCCTTACCAAGTCTGGGAACACAGGTAAGCATGGATTTTTAGGTATCACCTCTGCAAATTTCTAAAATTGTTACTTGAATAAAAAATAACAGAAAATTTTGTATTTCTACCCTTGTCCCAGATAAATTCTTTAAAAAGATGTAAGTGCTTTTATTGTTTTTCCCCTCCCTCCTCAAATACAACAATTTATACTACTGCAGAGCTTTGCATGCCACTATTCATACACTTTGGTCTGGTGTTTCTTTTTCATACAATAAGAAGCAAGTTGCATTTTAAATGTAAGCCACCAGTGTTGGTTAGTTATGTTCCTTACCCTGATTCCAAGCTCCACATTCTCTCCCCCATATACTTCCATGCCTTCATCCAATAAGCCAATCTCTTGGAAATATTCTCTATCTACTATGAAGCATCCAATCAATGCAGGACTTCTGGAAGAATAAACCAGCAGCAATCAAAATTAACAGATAGAATATGAACAATTTTTCAATTCAGAAATAGATTATAATTGTTGGGTCAAATGGTGTGTTCAAGACAGATCCTTAGGGAGGTGTTTCTCAAACAGATTTATCCAGCTTTGTCTTCTCATGTTCTTGATTCTATGGTGAAATAAGCACCTCTGAAGGAAAACAGACTCAAATTTACTGGATAAACATATTCACTGGAATAGGTAGGATTTCACTGCTAATCAGACTAGATCCAGGAGCCTGATGTTTCTCAGGCACCAGCCATTCTAGTCTCTGTCCCTGCTAAGTCCTCAGGTTTCCTGCCTCCACTAATTAACAAGGATAGCCAATGATGCACTGTTCTGTGTGTTTAGCCAGAAGCTAGGTTCAATTACAGCTGAAAACACTTGTGTCTGTAAGCTTACATAAGGAGACTATTTCTTGAATAGGAACATCCAGATAAGGTTTTGTAATGCAGAGCCAAAAAATGTCTGCCCTTACCAGCTCTTTCACTGACCACACAGCCCAACAGGAAGGACATTATCATCAACAGACAGCACACATGCCAGATCCCTCCCTCCAGTTTTAAATCATACACAAAGGATCTGAGGTGGCCGGCCACCAGAGGATTGGAAAGGTTGCTACATTCACTCCCAGTGCAAGATGCAGTGGAGACAGGAGCAAATTGACCGAGGACCCAGGTGACCAGTCCAATCCCAGTTGTGTGGCCATGACCATAGAATGGTGCCATAATTATAGATATAATCCTTCCTCTGCTCCCGGCCATATTGATGGCCCACCACTGCTGGGGCTCTGCCTACAGTGGGAAACTGGGTGACCCTTCCAGTAACTGGAAATCCCACATAGCCTATTCACTACATAGGCAAGCTCCCCACAACCCACTGCAGGCACAACCAGCTTTCATGCTGTTAACTTGGAGGCAGGACACCTGATGTTAATGCTGAAGGTGGGGGCAGCTGGCTGTGACCTCCTAACTGCTTCCCACCCAAGGCTGGCCAGGTCCTGTGTGAAAACCAGTCAGGAGGGTCTTGCCTGCCTAGTTGTGGACATCACCCGTATGTCAACCCTGATTCAGGGCTGGGGGTTTAAACCCCAACACTTCACCTGCCTACTGTAACATCAGTCTGTTGTCCTGAACTAAATTTAAACAAGTGACATATCTTTACCAAATCAGTAACTCTATTTTGTCATGACCTGAATTAACCAACTTTTACTTTGCACAGCCAGTCTTAGCAGGTAAGAATTCAGGCACACAGAGTACAATTTTACATTTATGAGATGCAGTGGAAGAAAATACAGAGTAATTCAGCCTTTTCACGTTTCTCCTACCTTATAATCCACAATGGCAAGAAATAAAAATGTATTTTCTGATTATTATGCTGGTATCAGGAATTCTGGTAACAACAGGTATTAATTAGCAGTACAGGGGAAATCATCCTGCATTTACTGAGAACATTCAAGCTCCACTAAGTACAGACATCTGCTTTCAAAAAGGTTATAGGAGGTCTTAATCACAAATTGTACAATTCTACAGAAATGTATATACTTATGCCTTTAACTTGAAGTGCTATAGTATCCACTTTATAACAATGGAAGACTGTTTCTGACGTATTTATTAATGAAGAAAGTAGTAGTTAACATCACTTCAAAAATTATGCATTTATGACAAAGTACTGCTTTTGGTGTTGTTTTTAAAGCATGTTTCAGAGTCCCTGCTTTCCTTTGTTAAAATTCTAGAATCATATTTGAAGCATCACAGAAGCCAACACTCAATTCATGTGGCTTTGTGTTTTAATTACCCAGCACACACATATAGTGTATTGCGGTGAATAAAAGGTGCTGGAAAAAGGTCTAAGGAACAAACCTATACATCCAATATTCACGAAGGATGTTCATTCTACAACTCTCACATAAAACAGAATTCTGAAGCAAAATGGAAAAGAAGATTTGGTCTATATTCTGAGTTTAAATTCTTTTAATTTAAAAAGTCACAGTAATTAATACAAATACCTGGATTTGCCTCTCCAGGACTTCTATAGAATATTTTTCAAAGCATTTTCATAATGTTAGTGGAGTTAATTAACACTGATAACCATTTCTAATGTTATAGAAATTGCCACTCCTTTTTACATACGTCTGTGGCAAACCTGTGAATTGTTATCTTCTTCTTTCCAAATTCTAGGTCCTGTTCTAATGAGCAGCATGTAAGACAGAGCAGTTTAGAATGTTTAAGCTGACAACACCCCAAAAAAACTGACTGCCTGGAAAGACAGAACTAGGGGAATGAAAGATACCCCGTACACTGACTGCATGGAAACTGCTTGTCGGTGATGACCCACTCGCACTGCCACTGCTATTTAAGGTTCTGCTTTACAGCTGATGATAACAGTCTTCAAACTCATTCTGCAGAGAGCTAGAGGAGAGGTACTGTACCTCCTTGGTATGAATGCATAGCTAGAAGAAAGGCCTGGAATCCCAGCAGTGTTGCTGAGGAGATTCAGAGGCACCTACACCCCTCACCACGATTAGGGTATTGTTCTGCACCAGCCTAAGAATACTCCAACATAAGTACAGAGCCAGATCACACCCAAGCAAGGATTTAATACAGTCTTACCCACTATAGCTCACCCACTATGAGTAGACCAGCATTATGTCCTGAGATCTAACACAGCTGTAAAGTTATGTGACAGTATTATACAGAACATATCTGTCAGATCAGTTCCGTTTGTATAATGAATTTGCAAAGAAAATCCTGTTTCTGGCCCATTACCTCTAAGTTAGCACACAAGACATTTAGAGAAAGCAGTGCTGCTGAGCATTCAAGTCCACCATTTTCACGTTAGCTATGTATTTTACCCCATGCTACTAACCAGGAACCCTATTTTAAAAATCCATGTGAAAACAAGTATTCTTGATGACTGTGTAGAGGTCAAGGACAAAATCTGAAGAGGACAGCTGAAGGACATTTAACTAATTCAACATTACAATCAATAAAACCTATTACATAGCTCAGATCACTCAACAGCTGTCGCATCTACATAAGCATTACCAGTAACACACTAAGCTAGGTCACAGTTGCACGTTACCTTATTGGAGCAGTTGTGTTCTCCAGTTTCCACCATGACTTAGGAGGGTTCAGATATCGGCACCACAGCTCCCAGTCAAACCCCTGTGCTGAGAGAGGATACTCCTCTATTTCAAAATTATCATACTTAATGTTATCAAATGATGGAGAAATTACTCTTTTTCTGTTTTCTTTTATCCTAGTGAGCACTGGTTCAGCCCTAGAATAAGAAAAAAATATGTTAAGATTACATCAATAGAAGAATAGCGCTGATGGAAATCACAGAATCACAGAACAGTTTGGGTTGGAAGGGACCTTTTAAGGTCATCTAATCCAACCTCCTACATAAATAGCAGCTTACACTGTGCATTTCAGAAGGGGGAAGTCTACAGCTGTTACTGATTCAGAACTCCCTTTGCTTTGAGACAGAGTTTTGACAGAGGAGGACCTGTCCCAAAATAATACACTGCAATATTTTATCTAGCATGCCCTATTATTAACCTTGATGATAGCTGGTGAATAGAAGAAATTACTATCTGCATATCATACCCTTGCTACCAAATAATGATAACTTCAGGTTCTCAGTATCGTCAAGGACATCAGGATCGGAGTTAATAATAGAACTATCCTAGGGATAGATCTCTTGCCTTTTTGACGTCTTTTTTTTTAATCAAGAAGCAACAGAGCTATTAAATCCAGACTGAACAAGTTAAAATACATGGTTTTAATTCTTTGCTGCTTTTACACAGAGAGGCAACGTCAGTGTCAAAGTGGCATTTCTTTGTTTGCACTACAGAATATAAAAGAAACATAATGTTTTCAATTAAAAGCAGATAAATTTGTCCCTATGAGCAATAGGTTATATTGTGGGAGAAGGTTTTGAACTTGCAGTTTTCCTATATAGTTTAAATACATTGTAATCAGACAAGCAGATAACTCACATTATAAAAATGGATCCAGATCAGGTTACATAGCTTAAACAAATTTTTCATACTTGAGTCCATGACTCCATCTGAATCTTCATTGAAAAGATCAGAATGCTCATTCACCCTCTTCATGCGATAGAAATGTCATTCAGTAATTTATAAACACATTCAGTAGCTTATAAACAGTGCTTGGAAAAAGTCACTTGATCAGAGAAATTCAAGGCAACACATACCATCCCACATTGAATTCCACATGGGCATCAAAGAGAGCAACTACTGGTGCTGTGGCTACTCTCCATCCACTAACTCGAGATCGAATCAGCCCTTCTTGTTTGCTGTGTCGAATCACCTTGATGAAACCAGGCTTATGGGCATTCACTTCATCAACATACTTATTTAGTTTCTCCTTAAGTTCTTCTGTGGAAAGGAAAGAATTAGATGTTAACAAGATGTATTAGCTCGACAAGAAGGAAAAACGTGTTCTTTCAGCAAAACAGGGCTCTTCACACATGGAAATACTCCCTTTTGATTTCTACTAAGAATTCTCACATAGTAAAGTCTAAAAGGCAGACAAAAAGTTGAAGGATCATAAATTAGATAATAAAAATTCCAGGCATAACTATTTAGCCTGTATGACTGACATCAGAATCACTGTCACTCTTCAACATTAACATGTCACAAAATAAAGCACTCAGTCATAAAGTACCATAGTTACATAAGTGCATGTTACTGTAGCAACAAAGTAACTATCTTATATTTCCAGACAAATATATTCCCAAGTATTATCCATAAACTCTCTTTAGCAATATTTCAAGGGGGAAAAAAAAATTATTTATGCCTTTTCCATTTCTCTTTCTAAATTTCAACAACTCTTTTATATCTCTGTAAAAAGTTCCATGACTTCTCTTTTCTCCTAGCAACAAAGGCAAGTAAAAATACTGTAGGAGAAACATTCCTAATGAAAATATGATGACTTTTAATTCAACAGCTCTCATATCTTGGGTTTAAAGACCACTGCTTGAGAAAATACAGTATGTAGAGCTGAAATATGCTGTTCATTATTAACTGAAAACAGTCTTCACTACTATTCCTTATTAGCATTGCTATGTTCTATTTATGTAACACTTAGAATTCCCTTGATGGTACTAAGTTCCCTTTCTTCCAAATCTCCCCACAAATCCAACAGTGATTCTGCTGTGATGCAGAAAAATACTCTTGTGGTTATGATGCTAAACTGGATATCATTAAATCTGCATTAGAAGCTCAGTGCTGCCTAGCCCTTTCTGTGATAACTCCAGCAGGCCACTTAACTTCTCCATGACCAATTCACCATCTGCAAAATGGGATCCCCACACTTACTTTTTCTTTTTCATCTACTTAGACTTTAGGAACAGCAGTTCTCTTTTTCTCTGCATTTGGCCAGTATCTAGCACCCTGGGGCACTGAGCTGAAGGGAGGCTGCATCAGCCCAGGGACGGCAGCAGAGCCCAGCAGAGGAAGGGGTTTTGGAGGCCTCGATGACAGCCAGCTCGAGCTATGCTATCTTGTGGGACCTTGGGCAGCAGCAAACGCGAGGACCAGGTATCATTGTAGGCAGATAAGAGGGACAGAAAAAGAAGCTGGGGAAAACCGCTATGCAAGAGCAAAGAAACAAGAAGCAGCAGCTTGACAAAAAATAGCTAAGCAAAACTAAGCGTGCAGGCTAAAATGAAGATGAGTGCATACTAACCAATGGACTGCTGTTGGTGCGTGGACAATACAGGATTAACCAATCACAGGTGTGGCCGTGGCGTGAGTTACTGTAAGAATCATATACAGTGCATGCTGTGTATAGAATAAAGCTCTTCGCTTATAACTCTCACAGAGTCATGAAGTCCGTGCCTGCCCTCTGACAAAGGGGTAACTCAGTAGTCAGCAGTGGGGGAGGGAATACAACTTCTGTCATGTTGGCTGGCCCAAATTGCTTCCCAATATAATACAATATTTTTTTTCTTTTAAATGTAACAAATGAGACTTTCCCTTCTATTGTTCTGCTGGCATTAGTGGTGCAGTCTGCTCCTATGTGCCAAGGGGATGTTTCCGCCTTGAGCCCAGGTAGCTTCTCAACATGATAAGCCAACTGCTCCAGGAACTGGTTGCCTCGAACAAATCTAGACAATACGGACACTAGAATGGTTCATGGAACAGAAAATTACAAGCAAGCACACTTTATTAGCCACATTAGATGTTAACCTTTAGAAAGGAGGTACGTGTGTCATGTCAGGCTGACAAAGAGGAACGGAGACGTTTCGCATGGGGTCCTCTAACCTAAAGACTCTTACAATCCATATGACCTTAGTGGACATACTTCTCTGAGGATATGGAGGAAAGGACAAGATGGCCAAGTACAAAGATTGCTGAAATCAACCCCTCTGTGAAGACTCTCAGACACCAGGCACAATGCTCCTGTCAGCTGGGTCTGCTGGCCTTGCCGGACTGTGCATGCCACATACCTTTGCATAAATGAACTCCCTGCATGGAGTGAGAGAATACCAATGAAAAGTGCTGATACTCATATTTTTTCAAAAAGAAATAATCTGATGACCTTGTCCATCACAGTGAACTGCAGTTATATTCCTATTTTTCCACATTTCATTGCCAATATATACTCAAATTGTTTATCTATGACTGCATCACCTTGGAACAAAAAATGCAGGGCACTTATAGCTCAGAGCACCACTCTACTTTGTATTAGATTTGCTGCATATTGATCAATACACTTTTTTTCCTTTATAAAGTCAAAAAGTCATATTAGGGTTTTCAATCACACTCGTGCAAAGCTACATGTTCTTATTATTCATCCCCTAACACACAGAGATTTGTAGCAAGCACAAAACTATCAAACCAACCACTAGATAACAGAACTTTAAACTCAAAAGAAGACGTTTGTTACTGAAATTGTGCTCACCTAAAACCAGTACAAGACAGTTCTCTATTCCCAAAATGTAACATTGTGGAGGGTGAATATCAAAACATGAAGATCAAAGCTTTGTTCTCAGTGTAAGTGGCTGTTCATAGCTTTGGAGTTATCAGGAAGCTTTATATGCCACAACAATGCAGCATTACCACCGAGTAAAAGATAAATAAAAGGAAGGCATGCACTAATCAAGGACTTGAAAATCAGTACCCTTGATAGCATCATTGTTCTCTCAATGACCTTCGTTGTTGCAAGTGGGCTAGTCTCACTCCTGTCATATACTTTTCCTAATGTAGACTGACTTTATAAGCTTTAGTAAACACAAAATCTTTCTCAAAGCTAGGTGTAGTACAGAAACAGGTGGAAAGGGAACAGAACCCAATCTTGGTTTGCCACCGGCATGACTTCAGCTGCATATTATAGCTGTGACATTTACTAGGAAGCACACACTTCTTGCTATACTGCAGCTTTTTGCAAATGAAGCAAATGGTCTGAGAGAGACTCGGGAGAACCTTAGAGGCTTCCCCATGGCCAGTCAGTATGGAGGAATACTTCCCTGAACTTCAGTACCAGCCTCAGAAGGTGGAGGAAAGTGCTTTATTTTACCCCATCTTCAATACCGGCCTACAAGCACTGACTTACTCTGTAGCATGTCCACAGGAGACAAAGGAATATTTTACAGTCAGGCATTTTCTTGCTCTCATTATTTAAAACATACTAGCCTTGCTTTGCAAATACAGAGTGCTGAGCAGAGCATTACGTGCAACCTTTGTCTTACAAAACCTATTGGTAAGTCTACTCAAAATATACATCATTTTCACTCGGACACAGGACACAGCAGACATGTAAATGAAGCTAAAAAAGTCACCATTTTGGGAAGAACGTTAAAGATGCCCTAACAGGATACTTAAGTCAGGTTTCTTAATGCATTCCACTGTTTCTTCACCAGTTTTACATAAGAAATCTGAATTCAATTGTCTTTGACAGTTTTAGAGCACCTTGTCCAACTGGACTGAATGATAGAACTCTCTCTCTAAAACTCTTCATACACTGCGATGGCACTGATGGTCCTCAGCAACATATTTTTAACCCATTCTCTGTTTTTTTTCCACTTCAGATACATTGCCTGAATAATAAACAGTCTTTTTCATTAACTATTGTGCTTCACTGCTTTATGCCACTATAGAGGAAAGAAAGGGAATGAGCAAACATGTCATCTTCAGCAGACTGTTGATTTAGTTTCTAATTACGGAAACAGGCTTATAAAGATAGATGCATTTGCCTTTCAGCACAAGATCTCTCAAATAAGGATTCCACTTGACTAAGCTGAATGAGTATCTGCAATTGGAGAGAAAGAGCAACCACACATGGAATAGGAAAATGGTGCTGATCGGGCGCTTGGCAATCCTGCACTCTACCATCTGTCTCTATATGGTACAGATGCCTGGAAAGCACAGCACAACTCTCCTCATAAATGTAGAAAACATAATTCATCTGCCATAATTATGTTTAATATTAACATAATGAAGTTCTGCTCTTTCTAAGAGGTTGTTTGTTTAACAAATCCACAAAGGTTTTGTTCGTCAACTGTCCCTACTCAGCACGCCAGAGCATGCAATTTTGTCCTTAAAAAGGGGTAGAAGCAGGGCAGGATGGAGGCAGGAAGCATAAGGAGTCAGAAGATATCAATCATCCCACAGCTACAGAGAATGTATGTGAAGGGATTCTTTAGTTCATGAAAATCCCTTCACAAGCCATTCCTTTCAGCATATGCTCTGAGAGAACAATGGCCTGACAGACACCCTGGCAATGCAACCGCTCTCCTTGCAATAGCGCAACTTGCTCGGCTTGCGCGAGCGGCCTCTCCTAGCTCAGAGGGATGATATGGAACACAGTCCTGCCTCCTCTTCGAACCCTGCCGAGCGTTGTGGCAGGCCATACCTGTATGGTGTACAGTCCTGCCTCCTCTTCGAACCCTGCCGAGCGTTGTGGCAGGCCATACCTGTATGGTGTACAGTCCTGCCTCCTCGAGTGGAGGGGATCCGGTCCTGCCTCCTCTTCGAACCCTGCCGAGCGTTGTGGCAGGCCATACCTGTATGGTGTACAGTCCTGCCTCCTCCTCAAACCCTGCCAGGGGTTGTGGCAGGCCATACCAGTACAGTGTGTCTACATATATACATTCTGTGATTGGCTTCCATCTGCTCTTCTTTTATAGTCGTATTCTCAAACTCCTTGCTGTTTGAGAGGTTTGATCCAAAGAGGAGTATGACCAGCTCTGTTCCATACATTTCTAACTGCGTATTTGCCTGTTGCATTTTTAATGCAACTTATGTGACTGATATCTTCTCAATCCACTCTACCAATCCACTTTACCAATAAAGTAGTTACACTTGGGCTATTGTGTTTTAATTGGCAGTTTCCTTTTCCTTATGAATCCGTTACCATAACATGAACTGCCATGCTGTTTCCTGGAGTCAGGTTTATTTATGAAGTTTATGGTACAGCAAGCAGCTTGCTGTGTGTTAAGGTTATAGAAATACAGAGTATTTCTAGTGTGCTCTTTAGACTGTATTTTTCTAGATTTATACAGTCTGCTCTGGCTCTGTTCAGGCATTCAGTTTCTTTTTCTGAATAGTGATTTTTCTGTTCCATACATGTCCACGAAATAGATTAGAATAAAATACTGTATATTGAAGAAAAATAAGGCACTTGGATTACTGGAAGCAGCTGCTATCCAGCTGGGACTAGAATGCATCTCTCAGGCACTTCTTTTTAACATTTAAAGGTCATTTTACAAATGAGTCCAGGAATACCAGGAAGTGAAATTATGAACGCAGAATTTTCATAGTGGTTATTTCAGCAGTGGATTGCATTCACTGAGTGAGCTCTAGTGCGTGTGGTCTTGGTGCTCTCACTTCATGGCCCCTTTCTACAACTATTGGATCCAAATAAACATAAAAATTTGTCCTTGCATCAGATGTAATATAAGTATCTGATTTCAGTGATAGTGCTTGTTCCTATGTTTACCCATTGTTGTGATCACCTTAATGTAACCATAATATATCCAGTAACAGTCCCTAAACAGGAACACAGTGAACCGGTGTGGAATAGTGTCCCTGCTGAGATTAATTCAAGCATCCAGCAATCAGGAAGTTGAGTAGAAAAATTAAGATTATATAATTACAGATCCATGTTTAAAGGTATTTAGAAGATTTAAACACTTCTATTTTTAAAGGGTTCAAGGTATTGCCATGGAAACATTTGTCACAGCTTTTGTCCCCTTCCCTTCTTGTTTGTATGACAGTTGGTATTGGCAGTGCCTGGAAAGTGCCCATTCCACTTTCAGCTTGTGTTTACATATTCATTGGTATAAGCACATACACTTCCAACTAGCTTTTATTGTCAGTTGTGAATTTTCGAATTTGGGAATTCTGTAATCTAAGAAAAAATGCTTTGTGCTTCTTTTATTAGTCCTGCTTTGCTGCATACACTTATATTTATTAAAGAGCTTGAAGGAATGTTCACCTGAGAGTAGGTTTATTTTCTGCTTTTCTCTTACCTTTATTAAGTTCCACTCTGTACTCGGAGTTAAGTGTGTGAGCCTCTGCCATTGGTAGGGTGATGGAAGAGCCGTGTTGCTGTGTTTAATCCCTTTGTGCCAATGCATTTCTGTTGACATTAATAAGAGCTCTGGCTATCAGTTGTCTCTTTATCCTTACCCAGTGATGTGGATGAGCTCTTAAATCTGCACAGAGTTCTCTGGGCTCCATGTGGGCCATGGCTCAAACTGCAGAATCATAGCCTCAGGGAAATCATATAGTGTTAAATGTGCTGCCCTGTGATTTGGGAAACCCAGGTTTTATTCCTGCCCTTCTGCAACTTCTGATGTGACCTTGTAGATTCATCTGGCATCTCAATTTATCTGTGTCTTGCAAAGTGTTGCAAGACACTGCTGCTTGAATGATATGACAGGATGCATCTTAGGACAAAATTTGAGTGCTGTGTTTGAATAATAATAAATAATAAAGGGGAAATAAAAGGGATTTACAGCCCTTATTATAAAGACATTACTACAAGAGAATAGTACTAAAAAAAAATAACAGATGTAATATTTTTCTTTTGTCCAGTATCCCCATCCTCCATAACAAGGTGTTCAGCTGGCAGTTTTGACAAGATAATTTTAATTTTCTTCCCATACTGTTGGAATTTATTTGGGAATATTTCTAGGTAGGACTTAATTTAACTGGAGCGTGGTATCCCACTTCCAAGGCTGGGATTGGAACCAAAAACCAAAACAAAATGAACCCAAGTAGTGTATGTGTCTGCTAGATCACTCAAGGAATAGTTGCTGGCATGATTCTCTTCTGCAAAGACTGTTTTATGTCAGGAGATGTTAGTTCACTGGTTACTGGTTTTAAGTGGAATTATTTGCTAGTACATTGTTTTTGTGGTGCCAGATTCCCAAGACCTTAAAACTAGCAAGAGGATTCATTCAGTCAAGTGTTCACTAATTTCTTTAGTCATGCATGGACATGATGTTTGTGAGAGGACCCGAGAACAGATCAAAGCAACCCCCATCAACCCTTTTGAAAGCAGTGTGGCCTTCCCACTCCTCTGTACTAGATTCTCCTGAGCAACTG
>NW_008611448.1:20054-37898 GCF_000691845.1 Merops nubicus
TTTGTGTGGAGGGGCCGAGACAGAACTGTATATTTTTTCTGCCTTTATTGTCTTCATGTGCTAGACTAAAGAAATCCTTGGCTTGTAGTTCAATGTGTGAAGTGGACTAAGTTGTTGTAGGCCTCATTTATCTTAATACACTTGGGGAGGTTTGACAGCAGCTGAGACTTTGAGTTGCTGAATGCAGAGACTGTGACTGTGAAAGTTCATTAAGCTAGAATGTTTTACATGTGGATAGCCTGAACTTCTGAGATTAAATCATGCATCTCTGTCAACAATACAAGGTAGTTGTAGTAATCGAGGAAAAGGACTTCACTGCTTCTTTGGTTTTGAGGTCTGTTCAAATCAATTCCATGTGAAATTACCACAGTGGTAATTTCCCTTAGGTTATTTATCTGTTACCAGATAACATGAGGTTATTAAATACGCGTGCAGCGCAGGCCCTCGTTATCTGTTTGTGCATTGTTGCCCTCTGTTGCAAACATTCTATATACACATGTGCATTACAAATGACATGCCTCTATCTGGTTATAAATGTTTTCCATTTGGAATTACCAGCTTCTGCTACAGAGATGGGAGGTGATCACTTGAGCATGAAAGATAAGGGGCCAGAGGAGAGGAAAATAAAAATTACGAAGCTCTGAGCTACATACAAAATAACTGGCATAAGCCAATGTACAAGCCTATTAGTTAAAGAGCAGCAAGCAGCTCTTACAAGCCCAGCTGCTGCCATGAATTCAAATTATTACATGAAATCAGGTTGTATGCCTACAGAGTGACAGAGGAAAGAGAAGTGGTTTTTTGCAGCAAAGCTAGTATAACAGGCTTGCTTTATTTGCCAGAAAGAAAGTTAAAAATGTTGATACATTCTGTTTTTCTAAAGGCTACAAAATTATTATTGGAAGAGTGGAAAAGCAGCCCTTCCTGTCCCTAAGGCTTTGGGCCACAAATAATCAGATAAAGAAGATGGAAAAATCTTGGTTTAAAATTAATCAGTTTGTATAAGTTCTGTCTTTTTGCCAATTTACTTGCCTTTCATGCAGAAGCAAGATACACCTGATGAGATGCTCCTAGTATGGCAGCAGCTCTTACAGTGTACTGGCTTGTTATGCTCTGCCAGTTGGCTGGTTTGCCTTGGTGCAAGGCAGTGGATCTCATTCTGACCTACTGCACAGGCTGTTCAGGAAGGCCCTGGGATCCTCGCCAGGAGCAAACTTACCAGTGGTGTCTTGGCTCCAAGACAGGCAGTAGCTCCACCATAGTCTTGCAGCTACTGTGATGGTTTGCCTTTAAAAGTGTCCTTTATGGTCCAAGAAAATATGCACATGGTTCTGTACCTGGGGACCACAGCGTGCCTTCTAGGCAGCTCAACAAAGACATAAAGCCAGAGCATAAAAGTAACGTATTGGCAGGATTTCGCCCCTTTCATGGGAGGTGTCAATCCACAATTTCTGGCACAGGGAGGACAACTGTTACGTTAGACCCCACTTTGTACTGAAGAACCCTTCACAGTAAAAGAAGCCATGTTTGTGCCAAGTGCTAAGGTTAAAGAGGGACATGGTAATTCCTGGGCCTTTGACATGGAAATAAATTTTTCCCTAAAGTTAAAAGCACAATCAGAGATGGCAGTAACAACTAGCACGCATTCTGCTGCACCAGGTCAGCAGAGATTTGTAGGCTTTAGAAAACACAAAGTTATGAACAGATTTTATTTATTTATTTATTATTTTAGCTCTGTTGGCAAACTTGCAGCCAAGAAGAATGAGTGGAAAAAAAAAAAAAACGCCAGTAAAATGCATCTGTCTCAGCAAAGCATGAGTGGTGTCAGGCTTTACAAAAGTGACTGTTCTGAGAGATATGGGGACTCATTTAAGCACTCACAATGGGAGTACATTAAAGCATGAAAGTCATTGAAAGTGAGGCTTAATTGGCTGTTCTTTAAGCTACTTCGCTGTGAATATGAGGCAGTAATCACAGAATACTTCTAGTTGGTAGTTACTTGTATTACTTCTCTGTAATACAAGCCTCTACTCAAACCAAGTCAAATTAAACAGTATTAAGTAACATTCACAATTAAAGAGTTATTTAAAAGAATGCCAGAGAGCATTACGAGATTGATTTTGGTTTTAATAAAGAGAACTTAGTCTGGGCAAGCCACATGGGTTTTTCTGAAAATCTCACTTTTTATCAGAAATCATAATCCAACTTCATACTTGTTGTATAGAATTACTTCCTTGGGAACAAAACAATAACTAGTGAGCACCAAACCTGATGATACTGTGAGAGCATTCTTGAGGGTCACAACAGCAATAACACTGTTTCTCCTTTTGAGATCTCACTCTACAAATCAAACTCCAGCTAAGGAAGAAAACCAAAACCCAGACCCAAACTACCTTCTGTGGTGCATTTTTTTTAACCTCATACAGATGCAGCTCTTTTCAATGACTCTTTTCAAATGACTCTTAAGCCACCAGGCAACTCTCACACATCCAATGCAAAATGTTCTGTCCATATTCCAGGTCAGAAAGATTGATTTGTTGATGACCTATGATCATGTTGTTTGTGATCTGATATTACCTTTTCCTTTCACAGGTGTACTGCCATTTGCAGAAGAATGCAATTCACCACAGCACCAGCAATACAGCCCCCAGCACACCAAAGAGAAATAATTCTGCCTGGACAACAGGGTTCTTTTTGACACATGAGGTTCATTCAAAAAAAGGATTTACTTTTACATCAGCAGAGCTGCACTCACACAAGATGTTTCCATCAACAGACAGAAGGAAAAAAAAGGCAAATTATAACAATATGAACAATTTCTGTTCATTATTCTAACAGGTAATATGTTGCTGGAAATACAAACAACAATAGATTGCATAATAGCACTTGCAAATAAAAATTTTACAGGGAGAAATTCTGATATTGCTGAAGTCAGTGAGAACTCTTCAGAAAAAAATGTTACATGTCCAGGCTTTGAATGCAACATCACATATGACATCACAGCAAGTGCAAGTTATAATTAGACCTTGTAAAAACCAACTCTCACATGCTCTCATATTATATATAGTTTTATAGAATGTTTCATAGTCTTGAAACATTCTGCCAAACACAATGTATTTCATCACACATCCATCAGTCTGCTAACCTAGCATGAAAAGGAGCAGGACCTATCCCATCACCTACCAAGCAAGCAAAGAAGAGCCTTCAGTGTGTACTTCCACTACAACCCTACCTAATCCTTTTTGAAACTTGCTAAAAATATGGACAAAATCCAAATAGTTCTTACTCCTATAAAGCACTCATTGAAATCAGAAATTAATTGCTTTGAATACCATAAGAGCTGCAGGACTTGTTTCTATCTAAAGATAGAAACTTTATTGAAGAATCAGCTACGTACATTTTCAAATTAAAACAACAAATTCTGGCTTGCTTCTTTCCCAGCATATTTGATTATTCCTTAGGAGTAACAAAGTGCTGGGATCATGCCATTTGGTAGCTGTGGAAAACATGCAGGGGACAATAGCAGCAACCTGTATGTTTTCTGAAAATAAAAAAGGTAAGGCATTAAAAATAACCCAGGCTGTAACTTGAAATTAAAATTCACAATACTTTTCATTTCACAATACAGGAACAGAGTGCTACTAGCATCCCACCACCGCCTGGGAGAGATTTGGTTAAATCTTGTTTAATTTGGAATATGTTATTTTAAAACTAAAGTATGTTAATGTGGCTATTAGGATGCCTCCCAGCAGGGTAGAAGCATAAAATATGTACACAGAACACACCTGAGCCTTGTCTTCCTGGCTCCCCACAAACAACTAGCAGTAGTGTAGGTATTTTTTGTAAGGAGTAAAACTGTCTTTTCACTGTGCTGAGATAGGACAGAATTCCACTGACTCCAGCACTCCCTCCTGGAATTACACCCGTGTAAGCAGCTGGAGCCTCAGGTGACTGGACTGCTCCAGGTTTCTGTTTCACAGCACACAAGGCTGGAACTACCAGGGAAGGACAGTACCTGCTCCACAATACAAGCAGCACACTAGGCTACCAGTTCAAGTTCCCAAATTGTCAGCAAAAGCAGAACTGGTGGGCACTGGCTTAGAAACCCATGAGGAACCGCAGAGCACTTCTGGACCTACTGCGTGACAGACTCAGAAGGTCGCAGTCCTCTCTCTGAATCAGTCACACGTCAACACTCAACGCTGCAGAGCACAGCAGCTTGTGAGATGCTAAGGACTGCAGTCACAGAAAATGGACTGAGATCAGAAGCCCAAAATGGGCACTGAATTTACTTCGATCATTGGAGATCCCACTGAAGAAAATTTCAACAGGTGAAGTCAAATTTAACAGAAGTATTTAAATAGCTTCTAAGTTTTTTTTTTTAATTCAATATTAAGCAAACAAGAGTCCAGAAGAATATTCCTGAATTACAGTTTCAGTTACTAATATTTACATACATTACAACAGGTTTGTTCAATGTTTGTGTTCTGATAAAGATTACATTAATTTTAGTTTGCTTCCTTTCTCATTATATTTTATAATTTAATTTTAGCTCTTTACTTCAACATTTACCTTCTAAAGGAACATCTTAACACCTGTGGGCAAAGCAGAGAGACTCTCAGGAACCCATTAGGCACTGTCCAGTAAGCACAACTCAGGACATGTCTAACTAAGTACTCACATGGAAAACTATGCACACAGGCATTTGTACCCAGGCCTTTTCCTAACACTTTTTTTCAAACAGCTTCATTTTCTCCATAAATGTTGCAAATTTAAATGGCTTCATGAAGAACTCCCAGAATAATCTTACCAACGTTGTTATTTCTTATACACATTCTACTTCTGAATCCTGACATTTATATGAAATAGTGCTTGGGAATATTAAGGTCTTCTCCAGGAGATCCTTTTAGAAAGGACTGTTAGCATTAAGCACTGTCTGTATCCCACTTAGCTAGCCATGATGTGGTCTGTAGCATCATAAACCTATCAGACTCCATTTATTATAGAGTTTCAAAGGCTCAACACCATCACCTCCTATCTACTTCTTGCAGTATACTGTTTGACCTTTCATTGTGAATAATGATTTTGCACAGATACAGGCTAATTTCCTTGGACTGGATTTGGATTTGCAATGATTTGTAATTTGATTTGAAGCATATCCACATTTTTCAGAATAGTTGCTGTTTGACTTCTCAGATTTAAACCTTTTAGCATGTTCAAAAGAATGTTTCTTGCACAGCTAAATTTTGTACTGAAATTTCATTATTAAATTATCTCCAACTAGAAGTGTTAAATTTCTACCTTGGCTGCATACTGCAATATTTTGTATTGAAGACCACTTGACAACTTTTGACTGGGTAATGATCTCATTTTCCTACATAGCATTGAAATTTAACCTTAGAGGATTATGGTTATACTCTTATTGTATTGCAGGAGAAGATTGCTCCAGAAAGCAATAAACTCAGAGTTATAATTAATAAGCAAATCTTGAAAATCCTGAGCAGCACTTACTCCACAAGTATTGTGGAGATCTTCCCAAAGCTCAAGAAGCCTGACACAGGTGTCCCAGAAAGCTGAACAGTAAAAAGCTCCTTGAGGCATGTGACTCTTCCATCTTCAAGGGCTTTACATCATCCCCTTTCCAAATACACCCTGATAAGAGAAGTTAAAAACATGTCAGTTGTACTCTGGATAGCAAACATGGCTGTGCTGCCTACATTGGAAAGTTAAGCGGCCTTAACAACCGGCAAGTTAACATAAAACTTCTGTGAAGTTTTGTGAGTCATGCTAAATAAATGTATATGAACATCACACAGCCAGCCAGCCAGCCAGGTGTATTTTCCCAAGTTCTCACTCTCTCACCAACACTGGACATTACAATTACAGCCACCCTGCCACACTGGGAGAAGGCAAAATAGATCAAATTAACATGGACATTTTGGACTGTGCCTGGATCTCATGACTGTCACTTCATCCATGATGTGAACCAGCAGGTTACATTTCATCTGACCAAATCCAAGGAGATGCTGCCTTGATGTTCACTGCCCTAATAGCACTGGCTAGCTGCTACTTCAATCTATAAAGCACCAAAAATATTCTATGTAGTAACACATCTGTTTACTAAAGTTAAAGTATAATTACACCTACTTTATCACCATGCAAATCTTTGCCTTAGGATAGCAAAGTGGCCCAGCTTTATACAGTACTTGACTATTTGCATTCTGCACAATCTTTGTACTGAAGAAGTTTATACACTCCTCAAAAGAGCTACTTGTAAAGCTGTTGTGAGAGGAACTGGCAGGGTTTCCTATCAGAGCTACATTTGCTGCTCACATGGAGAACCTGAACCGCTGCTGCAATTCAAATTAGGGTACTCAAACCAGGAAAATAAGAAGCTTCAGTAAATGTCATAAACAGAGGATGCTTGAAGAAGTAAACAGGAAGTGGTCACAGTTCAGATACTACAAACTGGAGTCAACATTTGTCTCTCACCACAGACAAATCTCAGTGATTAAAAGAAAACACAGAGAGCTACTGGGTTTCATAACATATCTGACAAACACGGCAGATGGAATTTTTCTGCGTTAGACCAACCAGAAGAAAAAAAAAAATCCAAACTGACTCCACAACAAAAGCAAAAACTTTTGACAGAGTTCCTTTTTTGATTTGCTAGGTGAGTGAATCCTCTCTGTAGCCCAAAAGTAAACACTATGGGTGCTAATTGGAAGCATTTGTGAAAACTGATTATAATTGCTGTTCTGCAGTTGTGCTTTCAGAAAAGGTTTTTTGTAACAAATCTTAATAAGGATTTGTTTGGTTTGTACATGCTTTGTTTAATCCTTTCAGGTAGATTAACAAAGAATTTATAAATTGTATCATAACAAAGAGGGGGAGTGGCAATTATCTTCCAATTAAAGAACTTCCTTTATAGTCAACTATAAAGCCATTCATTAGGGATCTTGGTACAAGTTATCCCCAAATACACAGAGCTCTTAAAAAAAGGGATGTCAAGATAAGCATTGGAAAAGTGGATTCCCAGAGAAGACAGTCATGCAACACCACTTTTGGAAAGCTACTGGTGTGGGCCAGAAGCCCATGAGCAGGTTGGTTACTGTTTTGAAATGAGCTGTTGTTACCTTGTAATCAGCCAGCTTGGCTATAGCTGCCAGGTTCTGAAATACTCCACTGACAAACTTTTGCTCCTCATCTCAAAACAAAACTGTTCTAGGTATCGTTCTGATACTAACCACTGTTTCCATGTGACCATTCCCTAATGAACTACTCTTCTCTGTCCTTCTCTTTCATCATGACTAACCTTCCCTAAGGATGAGAAATGGACCTGATACTTGAGATAAAGAGGCACTCACAAACCCTCGGAAATTAGCTGGCATCAAATGCATGTAAAATTTATGAGAAGTTGGATGATCCATGCCTCTGCTTCCTCTTGTCTGTATCCACACATAACATCTACGCTTACCGAACAACTGCCCTTCTGCTACTTTGGGTTTGGAACTCACTGATCCCTTTGTTACACAATAACTTCGCTTAAGTCAAATTTGAATAAAATTTGTTCAGAACAAATTCAGCAGCAGTACCGGGGCATAATTCTTAAGGGTTCCTCATTATTCTATAACACTTGTAATTTCCTTCTCCTCATAAACACTTTGTACTTCACCACTACAGGACCAATCACCATTAAAACCTCTCTGTTTGAAAGCCTAAAATATCTACTAGCATAGTACTATCAAGTATACACAACTAGGATTTACCATTCAGCAAGTAAAGACTGCCCTGTAAGAAAGGGCCAGGCACCAGGGCACCCAAGGACGCAGCCACGCCGTGCACTTCACTGCACAGCCAGCCACCTCAGCTAGCACTGGTGACCTGCTGTTGGCATACCGAGCGCTGGGCAGATGGAGTGCCTCCATCTCTGGGACCAGCTCCACTGATTTACTGGCAAGAGTGAGCCCACAGTGTGGGACTGGGAGGAGAGTCTGTAGATGTTTAACGTTTAAAGTGGCAATGACAAGGAAATGCTCTTTCCAGTATAAGAGAACAGAACATCTGTAATGGCAGAGAAATGCTGGGGTCTGAACCCTGAGCCCCGAATTAAGGTTGCCATATGGGTGATTCCCACAGCCCTTCATACAGAGGGGGTGAGTTTGCCTTATAGCTGCCCCCCAGGGTGCGGCCGGCCCTGCAGGGAGAGCCAGAAGGGAAATGAGCCCCAGGGGTCCCGCAGTGAGTTGACAAAGGTCAGGGGTCTGCTTGGGGATAAAAGCTGGGACCACTGGCAGGGAGTCAGGAGTGTCTGTGGAGTGCACTCCACAGAGCTTCCTGGTTCAGGAGAGACCTCCTGACTCTCCTGGAGCTGGGCCCCAGTCTGTTTAGACCTTTGTGAACGCGGGCTGATCGGGTGAGAGTTGCCATGTGGGCACCTTTCTCTTATGTATTTAACTTGCTGGTCTGGCTGTTTCCCATGCCAACTGTGGGCAACCTCGGGTCTCTGTTTGTACCACCTGTTGTGGGCCCAGTCATGTCTTTTGTGGGATCGTTGGGGGTGGCATCAATTATGTAGCAGCTGATTGACTTGTTTGTACCCCCGGCAGTCATTCATGTTACAACATTTTTGTTTGTAACACAGCCTACTTATTGTTTTCTCTTTCTGCTGGTTATGTCATTCTTGTTGGGCCTGGTCATTGGCAGAACAGGCAGTAGTTCACAGGGAAGTCCACCCTGAAGGTTTTGACTTAATTTTCATTGCCTGACTGTACTCCAGCCGGACATGTTAAGAGATCTGACAAAGAGTTCTGCAAGGCCAGAGGAAAGGACCTGCCAGTTATGGTCTTCTGCCGGGAATGCCAAACAAGTATTTAGCTATCTGGGACTCAGGACATGCAGCACACCATACAGATAAAGGCTGAGATCTTAGATCCACTTCAAATGGTTAAAAAGAAGCTCATGCAGAGCATGGGACTGGCTGCTGTGAGCAGTATGGCATAGCTCTGTGGCTCAGATACATACTGCAGTGCTCTGCATTAGGGGCAAGTCCCTCAGATGCCAATCCCACCCATCCACACCACAACAATCCAGCTGAGTTCATGCCTCTGGCTGGGCACACGCTTCAGGCTGACTTTACTTCCCAGACCCTGAGGCATGGCATAAACCCACCGGAGCTGGTTTATGCACAACAATCTCAGCTGCATTTCCTCAACACGTATCATTTTAGTTTTGCACATCAATATGCCATTCTTAAAATATTACTAACCATTCTCTTTGAATCTGTACTTTTAATAACAAAAACATTTTAGTCTTATGAGACATTGCTCTGAAGCTCCTTTCAATTGTTGAAGAGAAAGCACTTTTACAAATCCTTAGCGCCTGGCCATCACAAATACTTCTGTGAATTAAGATGACAAGAACAGCTCTGGCAAGAACTACCCAGTGTCTGAATAAAGCAAATTCAGACAGTGAGGCTCAGCTGGGCTCATAGATCAAAAGAGGTTACATGCACATGCAGAAATGTAGAATTTTTTGTTTTACTTTGCATTTCTGGTTTAAATTTCCAGTCACTTTACATCTTTTTTACAAAGATATTACTGATGTTGGAGATTTTGAAAACCTAAGTGGACACAGGCAACTTGCTCTAGCTGACCCAGCTTTGAGCAGAGGGATGGGATTAGATCATCTTCAGAGGTCTCTTCCTACCTCAGCCATCCGGTGTCTCTGCACAGAGACTGAACACTACAGTATCCAGCTGAAGGAATGGGTTCACCAGTCTGTTTCACTAATGCTTATGAAACCTTGCATATTAGTCACTAAGTAAAATTATAAAACCCTTCCCCTTTAAAACTATATACAGCAGTTAATAAATATGAATCGAGTAGAAGTTGTTCAGTCACAAGTCTTCTACCAGCAACAGTTTGCTAAAGAAATTGGGCTTTGTAATTACGTGTTTTCAGATGGTAAATGAGAAGGCACTAATGTGAAGGAACATGGTGATCTTACGCACTGTAGGCTCCTAGCCAAAGAACAAGCTGAGAACCTTTCTATGTATATTCTCCATATCCAACTCAAATGGGTTACAGAAACTGACTTTTTCTTTCCTATACAGTGATCCCTATTTAAAACCATATCTCAAATATCTGGTAGTGTGGACACAGTCAATGTTTACCAACTACTTTGAATATTACAAAATCGGAGATACTAAACATATCTCTAGTTCTGCCTATTGGCACAGGAACATTTGTAGGACTGTTAAGGGCTTTCAGATGATCTATTTTTTTCCATATTTGTCTAAGCATCACAAAATTTTTGAGGTCAGAAATTATTTATAGTAGAGTAAAAATAAATCCAGCAAATACAGAGAGAACTTTCTACTGCCAGTTTCAACTTTTCCAACTTCCTTTTAACATGAAAAACAGTTCCTGAGATACTTTTATGATGGGCAGAATCTAACAGTTTTCTCAAAATATGAAATCCTTGCCATGAAAATCCACATTCTGACTAATCATTGTGTGTTTATAAACTGCACCTTAGAGTTCCTCTACTTATAGACCAAAACTAGTTTGACAAATGGAGAAACAAAGAGTGCAGCACTGAATGGACCTTGAGAGATCATCTGGTTCATCTTTCCGCCCCAACACAGAGTGAACTATGTTTCAGTGAATCCTGATGGAAGCTTGTCTCATCTCCTTAAAGGTTCACTCGGCAAATATTGTCCCATGCTCTTTACAGACAGATAAAATAAAGCATATGGTAAAACCAAAATTTATTAGCAGTACACATTAGTTTGTTGTCTGGCACAGTTAAAATTCACAATACACCAAACCTACTCTGAGGAAAACTTGAAACCATAAAAGTAACTTGCTTCAGAGTAACTACTTAGAGAACCATGCACCATAAACCAAAAGAACTGCAATAAAGGATCTAAAACTGTTTCTGCAGCTCTCCAGTGAGAAAAACTGACAGCCAAGAGAAACTCTTGAGTAACAAGCTCTTTTAAACATTCATAAATATTAACATATTTCAGATGGAAAATTTATTGTAGCAACTTTGCTTTTAGAGTTGGTATTTCAGGATCACCCTTCAATGGAGGAAATGGAATGACAGATAGCACTATCTCCCATCACCAAGCTGGAAGATCTCTTTTTGGACCTAAGTTCACCGAAAAATGCAGTATCCTCCCATGAGCAATACTGAATACCCACAGCAGCAGCCTGTCAGGGGATGATAGCTTTAACTATTTGGCAAGATGGGTAGCTGGCTCTGAACACCACACAGTCATCAGTAACATTTAAAAAACAGCTTTTATACAGAACATGGAAAAACTGTCTATATTTGCTCATTGCCAAATCACTTGAACACAACCAAAAAAAAAGCAAAGAACTAGATCGAGAAAACACACTTCAAATACAAAACTACAGAAGAAATACAGAGAAGGTATTAAGATATAAAGTCGTCAGTTTCAATAAAAGGAGAGAAAAAATAATTTAATACTTAATAGTTAAACAACAAAAAAAATCAAAAACATCAAATCACACCATAGACATAACTGATTCAAGGAAAGGTATTCTACAGCCTGTAAAAAAATCAAAATTTGCTAAAATCAGCTGACTAATAATGAAACTGGTCTACTGTCTCAGATTTAAACTCTACAGCTGTTCTGTGATTTGCATCGATTTCCCTTTCAAATAAAAAATAATTTGGTTATTTCAATTATTCTCAGTTACGTTAAAAGGAATAGGATGATGAGAATCTCTAGCTTGTCTAATAAATATTCCAGGCAGCTGTCACAGTACTTACAGTGCCTTGGATTCCTTGGATTTTATTTTTTTTTTCATGCATATACCAAATCTTTGGTAAACTAGCGCTGTGCTTATGGCAGCCAAGATGTTGATGCTCCTACTAATGACTTATGGGACCATACGACATAAATATTTTCATTGAATATAATGGTATTAAGGAGGATGGGAAACATTACGAATCTAACTACTAAATAGCACCTTAACTAAGGAGTACCTCACCGTTTAAATATGATATCTCACAAAATAATATAAATTACAGAACTAAATCAGGCTTATAATCTATTATAAATATACACAATTGGCTTTGAGTGATTAGTTAGACTTTATGATTAGGGCGACACAGTGTTCAGTCCCTAATGATCAAAACAGGACAGTTAAAAGTGTTAGATACTTTTCAAAAAGGGACTAAATTTTCAGTGAGATTGTCTTGAGTAGACTTGTTCCCTTTTTTGCACCTGTGCCAGGGACGGCACAATAGCAAATGAGTTTGCTGGCAGAAATACCAAACAAACACATTGAGGAGCCTGGAAGCTGATTCCAGGGACAGACCTGAGCAAGCAGTATAATTCCTCAAGCCTTCTCCAACGGAACTGTGACTTGGCACACGTTGGAGAGGCCTTTATTTCCTAGGGAGAAAAAGCAAGGAATATCCTGCATGGCCATAACAGTCCTCTGCCATCACTCCTGCCTGCCCTGGGAAGGCTCACCTCTTTCAAGCAGTGTGCAGTACAGATCCATCCCCTAGCACTCCTGGTCCTCCTGCTCTGGAGGAACATCCTGCGACTGCTGTGCACTTACTGAATCTGTTCAAAACTCCCTTCAGCACTGGATACTTATTCTATATAATTTCAGAATTTCTCAGCTGTCACTAGTCAAGGCCCTTCTAGAATGCTACTGAGCCCTTGGGCTGAAGCTTATGACAACAAGGATTCTGCTGTTAATAGGATGAAGCAGTTAATAGGATAATATTACCCCTCAATTCCAACAATATCTTTAATCAAATTATCCAAAAAACATGAAGAATGCTCATCTATTTCTAAAAAAATCTGTTAAAAAACAGGAACATATTTATTTTATACTTACGGATGTTTTTATGGGCATTTTTTAGTCAGGAAACTACTGAACAGATAACTGATTACACACATATCTACATGAAACTGAAAGGGGTATCCAACTTCAAAAATACAATACATATGAAAACACTTTTCCCCTATCACAACCTGTTATATAAACCACATGAATTGGGTAGATATGGCATGGACAGAAATGATGTTTTCACACTGATAGGAACCTTTAAAAATTGCCCAAACCAGAAATCTACTTAGTTCAACTGGAAATAGGTAGGTAGGGGAGGTTAAGACAGCATAAAACTTGGCTCTGATAACCAAAGCTTCTGAATGTGGATTGAACCTTACTTGAAATAAAATCCATCTGCAGCATATAGATTTGCTAACTTGGGTTATAACTGGTATAAATTAGGTGATCATTGTTCTAGATTAATTTAATCACTCCCATTACTGCTTTAATAAAAAGAGGAAAGTCAGCCAGGATAGCATACCAGTGTAGCAGAGGATAGTCCATCTCCATCCAGTGAGCTTTGCATTTTTCAAGAAAATACCCTTACATGAACTCTAAACCAAGAGGTGTACACAACACTGTGTGAGACAGATAAATCACACGCTGCTTTTCATGTTACTTCAATCATTCAACCCTAGGAAGTCGAATTAACTACTGTACATACATCTACTTTTACAGTTCTATTAAATAATTCCTCTACTTTTTTTTCTTCCTGACCTAAAGTAGATTGAGCTATTGTGCAGTAATCCACAGTTGATTAAACTCAATTTGATATATTCTTATGCAACAGGCATGTTTTTCTAGGGCACCTGCCATTATAAGGAAATCTGATTAGACCTCTTTTTTTCCATTTTACTGTAACTAAGTCATCTCTCTCAGTGTTCCTAGTTTAGGGTCAAAAATAAAGGTTACTTTAATAGATCACTTTATTAACTCACCACCACTAAGGGTCTGGGTTTGTTTTTTTTTTTTTTTAAGATTTGAAAATACTCCTGCCTACATAATTTGTGTCTTATTAAAAGAGTGCTCAAAAGAACAAATATTGGATCTGCTAACCTATGCTGAGCATGCAGTCAGAATTACGTATCTCTGACAGTGACTGGGGCTTAGTTTTGCATTTATCTTCCTGGTAGTCTCTGCAGGCCAGTCCCCCAGACAGGAGCTCCAAGGATCTGAAACTTCTGGTAAGAACTGACAGGATCACAGAGGTTCCAGCTGCATCCATTTGGGAAGACAATTCTTTCTTTTAACGATGAACCATTTTTAATTTGAGGAGGTTGGATATTGACCTAACATCACTGAAGGACTGAGTTTTCTTAATTTTTTGGTAACGCTCTCTGGACTAGTTATATGACTTTATTGATAATATTTTTCTACGTCACACACAACCTACATCACAGTGTAGAACATAACTTCTATTAATGAAAAAGTTCTAGGAGACAGTCAACGTCTTTCAAGATCAGCCCTTAAGCTAAAACAAAACCCAAAAACTTTAGACATTTAGTAGAGGTGCAGTGCTGACATAAGTGAAGGGTAAAAAAAGCTCTTCATATAGGGGGGAAAAAAAAAAGTATAACAAACCCCAACACTTTTTAAGTAAGGGAAAGCCTTCATTTTTGTCCCACTTCTGTTTTTAAGAATCATTTTCAGCTGAGAGCTTCAATGTATCTAAATCAATGTATCTTGTGCTTTAGATTTGATATCATGCCTAGTTTAATCTCAGCATCACTTTGAGAAAGGCAGCACTACACAACTTAAAAAGAGTTGTTTGTGATGGAAGCTTGAACACTACACTTATTGTGCTATTTCCACTTCAGAGACTATGAATGTACACCTGCAGAAACAACAGAAATACCATTCTGTAATGTGCAGGCTGTTGTTGTAGGACCATCAAAGAGAGACGCACAAAGTACCTCGCGCTCAATGTATTTTCAAGGATATGAACTACCAGTATTTCCTGCCATCAAACTCTTTGAAGAGCTCCTACTAGGCTATAAAATAATAGAGCCGCTTATTCAGATTTCATATGTGAAGTTAAGAGAAGAATGAATTGGTGAAAGTTTAGTCAGAGTTGTGTAAAATACTGCCATATTTCAGGGTCAACTGAGCAACCTGTAAGGTACTGCTGTTATTTCCATGTAATAACTGATCATTTCAGGCTTGTAGTATAAAACTGTAATACAAATTCTCTTATTTCATCTGACACATTTCTCTTCCTATGATCTCTGTGATCATTCTACTGGAATGCCATCTATGCCCACGTGATTATGCTCTTTTTACCAAGCCACTGAAATTTCCTGTAACTTCAGTATTTTCTGCTTTTCTTCTGGAAGATGTAATTGCTGAAGCAAAGAGACAGATTAGATGAAAAACTTGAAAGTCTGACACTGCTTACTTCAGATAGCTAGAGGTGTGGAGATCTAGGGGGGGCAAAAAAAGGCAAAATAACCTTGACAGTGTTTTTCTTGCCATAAGCATTGATTTAGTCTTTGGGTTGCCCAGGAGAAGGGAATGCTGGACAAGGCCTTCTTTTTTGTTTCTCAGTCATAAGATTTCCCTTTCTGTGACACAGCTTACCTGTTTTTCCCGGCTATACTATAGCTAAATCATTTCCCCTTGATATGAAAGCATGTCACATTGCTTCTGCCTCCTGCCTTCTTCCTCATCTCAATCTCTCCAGCTTGCTAGAGATGCTGGTAAACAACAACTATGGATTTCTAACCTCTCTGCTCAAATTCTGGTAAAAAAAGCTTTCCTCGAATCTCTTTTATAACATTGGACCAATACCCTAAGTTCAGCTGTCATCAAAATTTATTCCTAGCTGAATGAGAGTGTCCAGCAGTTCTCCAGCTTCCCACATCTTGGAGACAGTGTTCCTAGAGATGACAATTTGATGGTCTCAGCAAGAATCCACCTTGGACACAGGGCACTCCAGATGTTGTCATAGCACATTCTCGTTCAGTTCTTGCTCTTCTATACAATGCTGTGCAGTACAAAGAGCATTAACAAAAAAATAATGCTATTTGTGGAATATGTTTTGTCTTACATCAGGGCTAGTCTCATGACAAAATCCTGCATGTGAGATATAAATCATAGGGTCACACCACTGCCACCACAGTATTCCTTTAAACTTTAGTTATTTCAGTGTGTGGGAAACAGGTAAAGAGAAGAAACATTCCTTTGTAAACAGAGGTATCTGACGAGAGAACACAAAATCAGACCTAGCGCTACACAGTTTCACTTGCATGTTCAAAACCCATTACCAAAGGTACAAAGAAGTTTCAAGGGCAAAAATATCACTAAAAAGTAATCCTAGACATTTCATATACGAAACAGACAACAGGGAATGTTTTAAACTTGCTGCTTGCACAGTAATAATAATACTACAAAACAGGGAGAGTCACTTATTTGACATGTGAATGAAAGTATATTTTTCAGGTACTGACACTGCACTTGTTCATGGTAATAAAAAATAGAAAACATTGTTTATTTGCTAGCAGATGAGTTGTCAACCTGTCTTCCATTTTAGAAGACCTTGTTGCTTTCTTTCCTCTTTGTGCACATGAGCAAGGATTGAGATCAAGGGCAATAGGTCAGAAGGAAAAAATCATTCCATAGCATGTAGAATCGACAGACAATGTATTTAGCTATAGAAATATCTTTAAGCTTCCTAAAATGCCACCATAATTCAATTAAGCATAGAGTATACTTTTTTAAGCTTCATAAAACATTAATACTGTTTGCATCTCATTTTCTTTGGTGCTAATTTTTGTTGGTTTGGTTTGGTTTATTTTGGGGGTTTTTTGGGGGTTTTGTGTGGGGTTGTTTGTTTTTACTTTTTTTTCCCCAATTATTCCTACTGCATGCAAATCTGTTGGTATTTGTACTGGTTGAAAAGATTGCCTCCAACAGAAGATGGCAGCTTTTAAAACACTGAACCTTGATTAGGCAGGCACTGGGCCAAAGGAGTGTGCCAGTCAGAAGCTGTCTCTATTTAAGGGCTCAGGGCAGGACCCCATGAAAGCAGAATTTTGTGCTCCCCCTCCCTATCCCCCAATATGCCCCAGATGGAGAGATAAACAAGGGAAGTCAGGAGTAAGAGAGATTTTGCACCAATTGGAAGTTAATAAAAATAAAGTATATTATTTAACAGGGAAAAAAAAAAAGCAAGAAGGGAGGTAGACATATATACAAAGATGGGAGGAATACAAAGTAAACACAAGATATACAAAACCCAAATCTAGGATGGCACACGATTTGCTCAGAACCACATGGAATCAGGCATGAACTGCCATCCCAGCATAAAGAGCAAGAGAGAGGAACACCCAGTTCCTGCCTCCCTTAAAGAGGTGGCAGAGGAAGGGGGAGGGAATGCCCGCTTCCCTGGGGACTCTCCTGTGTCCTAGAGACCGCCTCTCCCCCCCCCTCAAACCACAACAGGAGCAAAGGAACAATGCAGCCAACAGTAAGCCACCTGGAGAGAACTGAGAGCACCTAGCAATGCCATCAAGATTTTATCTTCTGCCAAACGAAAACAATGATGATTCATGCTGCCATATTATTTAGCATTCATCATGATTCTGAATCATTTGTAGGGGAGTTTACACTGCAGTGCAGACAAACCCCATTAAATTTCATGAAAGGCAAATTGTCCTTTTTGTTGGCATCAAAAATATCTGACGAGAAGGCTTTGGAGCATATACCATTCCTCTCAGATTACACTTGAAGAGAAACGAATATTTTAAAAAAAAAAAAAATCTGTTTATTCACAAATCCCATTGCAAAAGGTCATAGAGATGGAGCAGGAGGCTAATGGGGAATACAGCTCCGTGCAGTTCCCCCAGTCCAGAGTTCCCAGCTATCAGACTGCCAGGAGAGCAAGATTTAGGTGGAAGTAGGTTGGAGAACCTACTCAAAAAACTAACAGACATCTAGATATTTGTGAAGATCAAAAAGGTGA